>NW_014554754.1:288112-304622 GCF_001313825.1 Dinoponera quadriceps | reverse complement strand
GGGGGGGGAGGGGGGGGAGGTTGAGGAAGAAAAAGAATATCGATGGCATTCGTCTAGGGACGGAATATTTTTAGAAGGTAGAAAGCGCGCGCGGGAGCGCAGAAGCCGCCGGGAGCCGCAGGTATTCCGCACGGCCGCGCCGCGCGAGCCGATCGAGCAGGTACAAAAACCGTGTGTACTGCACCTGCCACCGCCGTGCCGGCGACGGTGGCACAGGTTATTATCCCGGCCACGAAATTTGCATTATCCCCACCGCGACCGCGCGAGGACAAAAGGATACAGTCAGCCGGCGAACTCTCTCTCCTTTTCTTCCCGACACCCTCCGTGTTCACCGTTACGTCGTTGCCGCGACGGCCGAACCCGGGAACATCACCGAGGCACTCCCGGCGAACGTTCTCTCTCGAGCGAGGCACATTTTTGATATGCGTTTCGCCGTCCTGACACGTCGGTTCCCGCCGAATGTCCGGTAGCTTTATCGGAGATTGAGTCTAACCGAAGACAAGTCGGAGGAAATCGTAACGCGCGCGCGTCTATGTGTGTGTCTAGTCTGTTACTTTCTCTAGCGTGTTATCTGGCTTCCTCGTCTTTGTCTTGTTTTGGTTTTCCATTACACGTGTCCATTTAATCCGACAGATGTAGTAGGCTGTGCGAACGAGACGCCTCATCGACGCGGGTCTCCGGTGACCATCGTGGGAACCGACGCGTTAATTGTCTCGGTTTCCCAAAGCCGCTCTTATTGTTCGGACTCGAGACGTGACCCTGCGACCATATTTGAGAGGATTAAAGATTATTTCGGGTTCGGTAGTCGGAATATTTTGGAATTGTGCACGTAAAAGCGATCTCTTTCGTGGGAATCGCGGCGCTCTCGTCGAGGAGGCCTGTTTCCACCTCGCGCCAAAATGAATCGCTTCGCGCGCGAGAACACTGTCGTCTCGAAACAATCCCCCTCCTCAATGTTCGATCCTCTCTTTCTCGCCCGGACGCGTTAACGCCCGCAAACTCTCCGTCTCTGAGAGGACTGGAAGACTATCGGCGGAGGCACATGAAGGCTTTCTATCGGCGCATTATGTCGGCGATGGTGAAGCCTTGACGCGCCGGTGCGGGTCTGGGTGGAGGTGGCGGCTGCGGTGTGGGCGCCCTCGGCGGTCTGGCGACCACCTCCTTCTCGCGTTCTCTGTTGCGCTCTCTCTCCCTGCTCTGCTCCATCTCCCGTTCCCTCTCGCGCTCGCGCTCTTGCAATTCCAGCAGCACCCTGGAGGGGCCGGGCGAGCCGAATCTTCGGCTTCGGTAGGACGTGAGGATGAGCGAGGCCGGCGGCGGCAGAGCGGCCGGTGGAGTGACCGAGTGGGAACTGCCGGCGCTTGTCACCGTGGACGGCTTCACCGCGGGCAGCAGGTCTCTTCTGATCTGCAGCTGAGGTCTCTGCGGTGGCGCCGCCGGCGGCGGGGCCGAGGGTCCCTGCGCCGGGTAACCGGAGGACGACGCCGCCGGCGGTGCGGACGCGCTGGACGTCGACGAGGAGGAGGACGACGGCCCCGGCTCGGGACAGTCCTCCTCCGGGCTGTCGTCGTCCCTCAACGCCTCCTCCAACGCCTCCGGCGGGACGTCGCCGACGGCGTGGGTCAACGCGTGCCGTCTGAGGTCGCAGTTCCTGCGGAACACCTTCCCGCACGACGTGCACTCGTAAGGCTTGTGATCCGTGTGCGTGAGGAGGTGGGTCTTCAGGTTGCTGCGCTGATTGAAACTCCTCGCGCAGACCGGACACTTGTGCGGCGACTCCTCCATGTGCAGGATCTTGTGGACGGCGAGGGTGCGGCTCTGGCAGAAACCTTTGCCGCATTCGCCGCATTTGAAGGGTTTCTCCTTGCTGTGGATGTACCTGGGGAAGTTGAAAGGACGAGATGACAACGCAGCATTTCTCTCTTTCTTTCCTCACGAACACTCGAACGCACTTTCTTTCATTTCGATCAACTTCCCGTTAATCGCAATATTTTTCACTCGTGAACGCTTGCAACGTGCATCTCACAGATACACTTTCCATTATTTCTCTCCGCTTCTCGAGACAATTTCCCTTTCGTCGGCACTTGGCTGATATACCAGGCGTTAAAATACATAAAGAACAACGAAGAGCGATTTGATAAATATTAGGTATATCTGTCGGATATTGCGACTAATGGAAGACGAATGATTAAGAATCAGGGTGAAAGCGCCGAAGGGGTAAGATACGCGTTATACCTGTGATCCCTAAGATGATCCTGTCTCCTGAACGCCTTACCGCAGATATCGCAGGAATAGGGCCTCTCGTCGGTGTGCGTTCTTTCGTGAATGAGAAGGTTGTACGATTTCGTGAATTGTCGATTACAAAATTTACAAATGAACTGCTTCTTCGGCCTGGACGCCCTGCCGGGTGTTCTGAGCAGTCTCCGATCCAGGTGCTGGTGGGCTAACGGTCCACCCGTAGGATACAGGCCGGTGCTAGTGGGAAAGGGTCCACCGAAGACGGGATAAGCGGCTGGTTCGAGAAGGGGAGGCGGTGGTAGCAGCAGTGCCCTCGCCGCCAATTCCTTCCTCTTGTCGGCCATCATCGCTATAATCTCGTAGCTCGACGAGCTCTTCCTGGCCACCGAGGACTCAGGTCCGACCTCGTGCTCCGAATTCGTCGACGACGAGGACGAGGGCGGCGGTCCGGGCAAATGAGCGTGCATTTCGCCCGGGTAAGGCGTGAGGTGCAATCTCGATGGCACCACGGGCACGAAGGCCGACGACTCGCGATGATGAGCGTGTCCGAGACCAGTCACCAAGTGACGGTGATGGTGATAGGCGGCGAGAGCGCTGGTCGGGTCGTACCCTCTCGATGTCGAGGCCGCGCCAGAGCTGGAGGACGACGTCGCTGCAGAGGAGGGCCCTGACCTTGGAGACGGTCCAAGAACCAGATCCCGACCTCTGCTCGTCTCCTCCGAGACCGTGGCCGAGGCCGACGTAACTACGATGTCGGTCGACATGCCGATTGCGCCTGAAAAAGCGAGAAAGTCGTTAAAACCACCGTCGACCGGCGCTTGTCGATTTTTCTTTCACCGAGTACTTTTGCCATTTTCAAATTGCAGTTAGTTCAGAGGCGGGGCCTTGCGGAAACACGGAAACGCACGTGTAAAATTCAATGAAAAAAATACACGAAGAGGACGTGTGCGATTGTTTGCGACGAGAAGGATACTTTAGTAACTCCGAACCGCTTGTTTGGACAATGTCGCGAGCTACTATGTTGTCCTTCGCATAAACCTTCTCACATGCACGCGGTGCAGCAGTGTGCTCGCGCATGCCGTTTCACGTCGCGATGAAAGTGATACGATTAACGAGATGGTAATGCGTCAACTTACTATTCAGGAGCGTGTCAGGTCAGACGTCACCGATCATTCTTCGTTCCTCGATTCCTCGCATCTGCACGGGTCTACAGTTTCCTCTGGTTACGTCCGGACGGCGGTCGGATGCATGTCTGAAAGATCAAGCTGTGCATATTTCGGCTCGCGACGCACAGAAGTAGAGCCCGACATTAGAAATCATCGTCGTGAAGGATTTACTGTTGGTCGCGTATCGTCCTGAAATCGACCGTATACACACCACGTCAAACATTCCTCGACGCGTTCGCACTGACAAAGCGGAAGATTGTACAACTAGTCGACACGGATCTCGCGATATCCGATCGGTTATCGGCGTAAGCACAGCTAAGCCCACCGAACGCGAGCTTTCGTAATCGCGTCGGGCGGGCGGACGGCGTTCGCACAAGGAGGTGTATTCTCTATATCGATCACTCGTCTCGTGCGCGCTTTACCTCGGCGAAATCGCGCGTGCATTGTTTTACCTTACGCAGGTGCGCCCGTGCTTTTCGACGACGGGGGACGCGGACGGTAATTTGAATGATAATTCAATCGTAACGCGCTCATTCCGGCCTACCGCACGGCACTGTATCGCTCGGCCGCGTGCGTTTTACGAACGTGAACTGGTTATCTCTCGGGCCGTGCACACCTGCCAACATGGCTTCCGCGGACCCAGCGGTCACGGCTAGTCCCAGCAGCCATGTTGGAATCACGAATATCCATAGGGACGCAACGAGACGGACACACGATCGCTCCGCGACTTCCTCCCGCGGGCTTCCTCGTAAATCTCTCCCCGAGTATGCTCTCATTCTCTCTCTCTCTCGCGTTCTCACCTGGCTCTCACGCGAACGGAGAAGCCTTCCTCGCAGGTCTTCCTTTCAGTTTCCTCGAACGAGCCACCGTCGCATCTCCTTCGGCCGAAAAATCACTCGTCGGCCGACGATCCGAGGATCAACGGCAGCATCCGCGGTATCTCCGAGCCACACTCACTACGACGACGAGGACCCCGAGAGGTCCCCTCGCGCCACCTCCTCCTCACCGTTCTCCTGTGCAGGTAAACACACGTTTACACGTACACAGCAGCAGCACGCGGCGAACGAAGGTATTCCTCGGTCGTTCACGCACTTCCGAACTCGAGCCTCTCTCTCTCTCTCTCTCTTTCAGCCGGTGAACCGCGAAAGGAGCGTCGACGCGCGCACGACTACGCGCTCCGATCAGCCAAGGTCGGTCCCCCAGAAGTCGATTCAGCTCCCGAACAGCTCCCGACACCGGAGGAACCGGAGCATCCGGAATATCTCTCGCGACACGCTCTTTCCACGGGAGGGCACGAAGAGGCGCGCGGGTTACTGCGTATCGGACGCCAGGTAAGCTTCCTCGGCTCACACCCACGCGCAGACCGAGCTCACGGACGGCTCACACGCACGGGCGAGCCGGCGCACACGTATGCACCGGGGCGACTCGCCTGGGAGTCTTTCCGTTCGGCTGCCGCTAGTAGCGCTGCTGCTGGATGCTGTGCCGTGACTGCCTCGCTCTAGCTCACCTGAGCGCACCTTTGGTGCGACAGAGGTGAGTTCCGGCCGGCTCGCAGCCGCCAGAACGAGACCGACAGGTAGTCCGCGAGAGAGAGAGAGAGAGAGAGAGCTGAGAGTAGGCGCGGGAGGGCGCGGAGGCTCGCCGGTATCCTATCTACCAGTGACTATGAGGCGATGCCGCGCAGGTTGAACGCAGGAGGTTCAGGTAGGGACGTGGTATGAGGAGCAGGTGCGTAATCGCGAACCCGAGTACCCTCCCCCTCTTTCAGCGTCTGGTAGAGAAGCGGCGGTCTGCTACCGTGAAATTTTCTCACCGTGTGTGCAGCAGACTCCGGACGCTCGATCGCGCACCCGACGTGTGTGACGTCGGGGAGCGCTCGTCGCGTCCAAGACCGCTCTTTTCCGACGGCGGCTCCGACGATCTCTCTCGATAAACTCGCGTCAATTCGCGAGCTAGTTTCCACGGGAACTTACCCGTCGTGCACCACTCGCGCGCGAAACGTCGAAACTGCGACACGCGATATCGCCGATACCGGGCCGTCGGAGGATGAGCGCTTCCGTTTGCGCGACGAGCGAGGAGAGAGAAACGCGTTCGTCGTCGCGGTCCGCGCTACCAGGGCGGGATGAAAAAATCGTGAGGCAGGTTGTTGTAAACGCACCTGTAAGAAACCCGCGCCACGCCGGCACTGACGAAGGAGATCGGCTGTTGGTGGGCGGAAAGGGGAGTGTGGTCCATGCACCCCGCCGCCAGCCAGAGGCACTCCGAGAGATCGAGTCTCGCTCTCTGTCCTTCTCTCTCTTTTTCTCTCTTTCTCTCTCTCTCTCTCCTCCTCCTCCCGTCCTCCTCGATCTCTCCTTCGGCCACGTTCTGCTTCTCTCTCTCCCTCTCGCTCGCTCGCTCACTCGTGTTACCGCGTCTCTCTTCCACCTTCGGCTTCTTCGTCCCTTCGATACTCCCCGCCGTCACCGCGTACCCTTCACCCCGCGCGCGTTCCCACTGTCCTTCGGCGTTTCCTTTTTTTTTTCTTTCCGTCTCTTTCTACTGGCAGCAGCCGCCGCCGACGCCCAGCCGGTTTTACACCGGCAAATCGATTCAACCTTACGTACGTCTCGCTGGAGCGAGCGCGGTTCTAGTTCACGGATTCCGGAATTTGCTCCAGTTGGATAGAACAAGCGGCACGATTGTTCGTCGTGGATGAGTCGTCCGATTGATCCGCGAGAGAGTCCATCTGTCTATCCGTTTCTCTCTCTCTCTCCCCCTCTCACTCTATCTATCTATCTCTCTCGTCGCCGCTGAATGGCCTTTTTCCGCCGTTTATCCGGCGATTTTTGCTCACGTTGAGTAATGGAGCTTAGATGCAGGCGGAGAAACGACCGCTTACAGCGCGATCGGTTTCCCATTTAGTTCAGCGTGGCTATTACTTCGTTTTTGTCAGGCGGGATGGCCGCTCGGGATGTTGCACGCGCGATGTTGCAGACACTTTTCGTGGCGGCCTTCCCGTAGCCAAGCACGAGAGCGTGTTCCCGTTTTATCCACGATGGTTTCCCATGCTACGATAATTGGGAAATCTCAATGAGATCGCGTCGATCGTCAAACACCCGACAACACGTTACGCATTTCCCATTAGCGTGAAATAATTCTGCACGGAATCAATTGTTATTTGGAAATATCGTTCGAGAGATACGTGGCGGTGAGATTTGCGCGAGGGATAAAAATTGCAACGTTAATCGTAGCGGCGAAAGCGTTCACGCGATGAATTCAAAAGGCGAATTTGATCCATCGATCGACCGACCCCCGTAGCATGGATATCAGATCGAATTTCTCGAGTAATACCGCCGTCAGCTGGCTCTGACCAAGAAGTAATCGGCTAAAAATGTTTCCTTGTAATCCTCTTGCTCTTTCGGACACACTCTCCGTGGAGATAAACGCCTCATCTGCGCGCGGAACGCTCGTGACGATACAAAATGTAATATCGTATTTCACTCGTGGCAGGTACCGATAAAACAAGGGCCAAAGTTTGTTATCGAGATACCTGGCGATGCGTGAAATTTTCTTTTAAGCTTTACCTTTGTTTTAGCGGCGAGCGGGCGCATCGGTGCGAATCGTAACGCTTCAACTTGCTCGGTAATGCTTTGCGAAACGCGCTCTATCGAGTCAATCACCAAATAATTAATTAATTAATTAATTAATTAAAGTTTCAAGTGTAATCCACACGGGGGTAGCGTCGTTTACATTTTATCGCTTCGCTCTCGAAACCCGGTGGGATACGGGCAGCAGCTACCGCTTCTCGGCAACTTCTCCCCGTACCGCACATCGAAATCGATATAAAAATCCGGCGAGCGCGCGAGAAGTTGCGTGCCGCAATTCCGAACACGTGTGTGCGCGCGGCAACGCTCGCGCGGGGATAAAAGGCCAGCGAACGAAAGTACTATCCGCCAGCAATTGCTGAACATGTCTCCGTAATTGCATATCGATTTTTTATCACGCGGCTGCAAGCCGTGATATCCGTGTCGGTGTAAAACCCGGGTGAACGGCATCACCTCTCCATCGGTATTTTTGCCTCGCTTATCGAGGCGTCCACCGGAGGCGGTTTGAACGCCTCGATGCGTGTGATTGTGTAGGAATAAATCGGAGACCGTTGGGCGCTTAAAGGCGAGTGACGTTCGCGTTTCTGCGAGCCTTTTGTATCGGCGACGCGCCGAAAATCACTCTTCGGGCGGGAGCCATTCGGCCCGGGAAAGGGTCGCCGCTAAAGAGCTCGTGAGCGTCGTAAAATTCGAAACGGCGCACACGTCGCACGCGGGAGGAGCGCGCGACAGAGCATGCAAATTAACAGCGCGCATTTCTATGCTCGTCAGAGCTCTTGAAACCGCGTAACCGCACGGAGAGTCGGCGCTAGAAAGCCGGGCGCGATTCTCGAACGATCACTTCGCGAAATTCACTCCGCGAGTCGGCTCACCGAGAGCGAGTGAACGTGAAAGGGGACAACAAAGAGACGGAGGAACGTTGACGAATCGACCGGCGAAATCGCGCGCGAGCGCGGTAACGGTACGCGTCATTTCTCTCTCTCTCTCTCTCTCTTTCTCTTTTCCTAAAAGGTCGAGACGCCACCAAGTACAAGGCCAACCTCCGACTATCTTCCCGCGTGGGAAAAAATCGCGCCTTGAATGGACGAATACGTGTGTTCGTATTTGCATAGCGCGTCGTATCCCCGTTGTAGCGGAATGCAGCGTGTGAATGGCAGCGGGCGCGTCATTGTTTTCGAGGCTCCGATCGATCGTACCGATCGCGTCTCTCTCTCTCTCTCTTTCTCTCGGAGGCCTCTTCGACAAGCGCGTTGCAACGCGCTAATTAACGGAAACGCAGCCGGCCCGATCAAGACGTCAGCCGGCGGGAGACAATAGCGCGCTCTGGACCACGTCGGTCGAAAATATTCACGCGGCTCCGGTCCGCCAGTCTATCCGATCTCTCAATCATGAATGCCCGTCGAATGTTGGACAACCGTGTGCAAGTTGAAAAAAAAAACGGCAAGGCGTAACGCCCATACGGTAGACGTACGCGCGTGCCTTTAACTTTTCCGACGCGAGCGTAAAACCGCCGCGACCGGCGGTATCCAGCGCGTGTCTCCAGAGTTCTTTCACCGCGGCTCGTTAAACCTCGCTCGGAGGTAGCCTAATACAAAATTAAAAGAGCTCTTTATACGTATGGGAAATCAGGGTTGAAGCTCTCTTCTCTCTCTCTCTCTTTCTCCCTTCGTCCGCGCGAGTAGTACACAGTCGGGCCGAGGCGTTGTTACAGCGTGCAACTGCCTCTCACGTCGTTTTGTTCACTGAACTAGTTCCCTCTCCTCCTGCCTCGCCGATTCATTCCATCACTACCAAGCTCACACAATCTTAGCGGCACCACTACCAGCGCGCGGCCAGCACTCCGTCGTGCCCACAGCAACGTCATCGAGATCAGCATCGCGCCAGGGAGACTGAGCGAGAGGTGGAAGCTGTGCGAGAGAGAGAGAGACGAGGACGACGAGCGTTTAAGTGCGGATTCCACCGGACCCGTCGAATCAGCCGTGGAATTTCGGCCGGGAGGAAGCGCGCCAGCCAGCAGGTAGAAACGTCTTTCCCCTGTGCGCGCACCCCTCCCCCCGGACGGACAATTACGTCGGAGGGAGATAATTACGATGTCGCCGCGGCGCGACTTTGGCGAAAAGTTACGGTCGCGAGGCGGGAAGCACGGTGGAAACGCCGCTTTATGGGAGCGCGCGCTTATGGTACGTAGCGCGCGAAGAGACGGAGGGACGAAGAGAGAAAGCCGGGAGAGGGAAGGAGAGGAGAGAGCGAGATGCAGCGACGCGGAGAGCGCGCGGACCTCGGAGAGTACACGGAGAGAAGGAACACGGCCGCCGCATACCTACACGACGCGTAATGAGAACATACCAGCATCGTTCGGCCTGCTATCTGCTATCAAACGGATACCACCGCGGCCCAGCCGCGGACGAAGCGCGCAACGCGCCCCAAGCAAGACCCAAATTTATCGGCGCGCATCGCGGCCGCGCCGCGCGCTCTTAAAAATCTCACTCGCGATATTTCATTGCGATCATCGTAATTGAGATCTCGGCTTTTCAGCTATTCGCGGCGGTTACCGTCGGCTCTCTGCGGATGTGTTCGATCGATCGGCCCGGCCGATTGCCGCCGCCACGTCGAGTCTTAATCATAATTCCCGATGATGATTTTCGCGCGCCCGCCGAGCGGAATCGGCCGTTCAGACTGTTGTTGCCGCGCGCGCCGCTACGCATATCCGATTTCGCGACGGCGCGTCGAGCGCGGAAACGTCGCGCGGTAATCAGAACGAGATCCCGGAGGGACGTTGAGAAAAAGGACATGATTTCGCGGACGAAAAGTGAGAGAGAATTCGGGCTCCGCGATAGAACGGAGATCGGATGAAAACTCGGCGGGAAGGAATGATATATCTCTAATATAAACGACTTCATCTCTGATGTAAACGATCATTTTATGTCAAACATCATTTGGTCGAATGAAAATGTTAGTGTTTCACTAGAGTAAACCGTGTTGCTTGATAGAAAAAAAAATTATTATTTAGAGGAAATGTTATTTGGTTTTCAATGAGAAAACATTTATTTTATTATATATCAGATATTGTTCCGCCGAAACGAAAAGTTCTATATTTTTTTTCTAATATAGTGTCGTCATTCAAATGATTTATTGTTTGTGACACATTGTAATGTTTGGATGAAAATTTAATAGAAATATATTATTTGACGTAAAGAGAGAGAGAGAGAGAGAAAGATTTATTGTTTGAGAAACCAAACCAAAATCCTGTTTGTTGAATCAAACACATTTGATTCAAAACAAACATGTTCGCTGCAAAAAAGACAAATCTGTTTCAATCGAAGAAATTTTACGAAATCCAAAAAATCTTTTCCTTTGTGTGGGAACTTCCTACGAGAATCTTTCTGTTCCTGCAGCCGAATTTTCACCTGGTCCCCAGACCACGGAAAATTCCAGCGGAACTGTTCCTTTCCAAGTTTATTTTTCATAGACGTAGAACGACAGGAGGATTCGAATCGGAGCTGGTGAGAAATTCGACGCGAAATTTGGGAAAATAACGCACACACACACACACGCCATTCTAAAATTGTATTAAACCTTCTATTTTATTATCTGAGATTTTTCTTGAGCGTTTGACCAGGCTCCCTTCGATTTACACACAAGCTTTCGTTTGGAACGCGCGCGTCGTTCTCTAATAAAACCCTGGCCGACGCGCCGACCGTGAAACAATGTACTTCCTAACGACGATACTGTCGGTATGCCTTGTTCTTCGCGCCTGCATCTTCTTCCTGTTTTTCCTCTTCGCTCCCCTCTTCTCTTGTTTGCGGCGGTCGCGCTCATCGAAGACGCTATTGAATTCAGCGCCGTCGCGACGATAGCGCGCTTTGTCCTTCGTCCTCCCGACACGTCCGCCGATTCTTCCTCGCGTGCAGAATCGCCGCGCGACGCATCGTGAATCCAGGCGCCGCCGTTCCGCTGTCACTTCGCGTCAACTTATTTCCGGGATTTTTCTCGATCAGCGCGAACGAATAACACGCGACACGCTCCGATAAAAACACACGCAAAAGTGAGAACGGGTTTTGTATAATCTGTGTGCTGTATTGTCCGGGAGAAGTTAAAAAATGAAAAATTCCTCCGAATACGGTAGAGTGGTGTCCCCGAATTATCCGTACGTGTTTCAACGGCGATCTCTCATCGACCGTCGGAGTCTGCGGCGTTGAATAAAATTCGCACGGTGGGGAGAATTTGGCCGGATTGAACCTTCGGTTGAATATCTTTCGAGATGAAGGGAAAACCCGCCTAGACTGAGTCCGTGAACAAAGTTTCCACATACGGACTCTCCGTAAAATATGTACCGTACAATTCCGAGACACCCCGTATATGCTGGTAGAAGCGGGATCAGTCCGAGAACCTGATGCGCCAGTGTAGGATTATCTCTCCTCTACAACGCACGCCGTTATCCTCGCGCGAGAGAATGTAACTTTCGGCGGACACTCCTCGGTACTTCCGGTGCTTCCGTTGCGTTCGTATCTACCGCACCGATAATGCGCGCACGAGTTCGCGTGCAACCTACGGAACGCACGCAGTCGACTTCTCGCTTCTCCCGCTGTTCTCGCGGCTGAATCTCCCTTATACAAATATTTGGCGTTCGGTTTAAGAATTAGCGACATAGTTAAATGGCAATTGCACATGCGCCGCATACACGCGCGACTATTGGCTACCGCATGCGCGTCTCGCACGAAACGTTGCTCGTCTACCCTGCCGCTCGCGCGGTTGAACGTCCGTTCGAGATGAACATCGTGCCGCTCTTCGAAGACGCCCTCCTCGGCCAGCAGAGTCGTGTGCGTGTGCAGTTTCAGCGACAAACGACTGCGATTTGCTCGCGAATAATAAGATCGCGTTGTGATACCGGAAAGTAATGCCCGATCTCGCATTGTTACTCGTTGATTCGCACAACGACTTCTCGAATTGGCGGGACGCCGACGATGAGGTGTGCGATGAGCGCATGAGGGATGGGGCTGAGTGGGTGGAGTACTTGAGCAGGCGCGTTGCAAGATCCGATCGCGAAATCGAGAGCGACGCGACCTCGGCGAATTCGGAGCTCGAGACGGAAATCCCCGCCGTCGAGAAGCGAACTCACCGGAACTGTGCTAACCGGTTTCAATGACTCTGCTCGATGGAGAATCGCGTTACTGCTGACAAACAATTCCGACGTCACGGCGACGACGACGACGACGTGGCTCGCACGAGAGTGGGGCGAAAGTTAGCAGCGTTTTCAGCGTTGACGTTTATTTGAACAACTTTTACTCAGCGTCACTGTTAATCAGCAGCTACAATGATGATCATGACGGTGAGACTCAATAATGTCGTTGAAATGATAATGCTTTGGCGACATCCACGAGCGGGTTGCGATCGTCCGGGTAAAGACGATTATCCGATTATCGTCGCGCGGACGGCTCGCGCGACGCGCGCTTTAGGAACCGGAAACGGGTACGGACGAGGATTTCCTTGGACGATCTTCGCTACTGCGACTCGTTGGATTCATCGTAGGGCGGATTGTTTCGCATCAACCTATCTTTATCCATCGATCGATCGAGTATTCGAGCGCGGCCAGCCACCTGGAACGACGGGGAGAGGATGAGCGTCGAATTTCGATTAGTCAAGTTCACGGAATCAGGCGTTTCCGCTACTATCGTTGTTATTCACCGTTTCTTATCCATCTCCGACTCGGTAGCGAAGATGTAGCTCCTCTGCGTGGGATCCGGCGGTTGCAACTCGAAAGCGTGCTTCCTGCCGCCGGAACTGGGCGCACTGCTGTGCACCCTGAAGCCGTGCAGACACGCCACGCCGAATGCCTTCTCGGCGTTGGCGTCATCGTAGAAGTACAGCGCGGCGTCCTTCAGCACGCAATACCGCCGGGACCAACCGGTGGGTGAGGAAGTTTTCCGCGCGTGTTCCTGCTGTTTACTCAGATACCCGAAACAATCCGGCCTCTGAATAGCGCACGCAGCCATCTCCCTCATTCTCATCGAGGCGTCCAGCCAGGTGTCGATCTGAGGAGATATCAGACGCGTCGCGTAAATCTCGGAGAGAGCACGCGGAAAGATGATTTGCCGGCATGGCAAATTTTACGCTCTCGTGACTAACAAAATCTGTTAGTTACTATATGGATAGCGAAACGCTCGCTGGATCGTTTTTCTATAAGAACAAATTAGCGAATGTAGGAAAACGCTACTTTTGTTCTAACAGCAAATCCACTGAACGGAATATTTTCTATCCTGGCAACAAAGCTGTTTCTGCTCTAATTACGAATAATTCGCGAAATGGTTGTATGAATTAAATTCGATTGCTGTTGCAACAATGGTTTCGCTATAAAATTACTTTTCTTTGTGAACTATCAGCCGAGGAGAGACGAAATATCAAAGTCGATAAAGAGAACAGTCGGTCGGGGACGTCCGCTTTACGCGGCGGTATATTTTTAAGGAACAGCGATATTTCATTTGAGGATTAAAGTAACACGTGGAAAAACGGCCGAAAGAGCAGTCGCGTATCGATTCGCTTCGCGTTACCTGATTGTTCCTCTCGACAGCTTCACGTATAACCGTGATCCACCGAGCCATCGCATCTTCGGTATCGGCCGCCAGTCGCAACGTCGGGGCACCTTGTTTCTTTATCGCAAAGCTATTCACCCTCAGATCGGGCGTCTGCTCCACGTCGTACTTAAGGAGCATCACCGCTCCTACCGGCTGCGAGTCCTGTCGTGATAAGTGCGCGTTAAGTAGAAATAGGCTCTCGACGTTCCTCCGCTTTAGATATTCCCAGCTATCTTTTTACACGCTTTTACATTTTAAAAGATACTTCGTTACGGCACAACTGTACCTTACTACTGTACCTTAATAACTGATACCTTACTGTACAAAAACTATAGAGGGATCCTCTCGACGAATCTATATGGAGAAAAATCATTTGCCGGCGCGGAAAATTTTATGCTGACTCAGCAAAATCTGTCAGTTATGGACTATGTGGACAGCAAAGCGATTTTTTTTTTTTAATACCGATTGCCATTCGCTGGACTATTTTACTGAATCTACACATTATTTTGCTGTAAGAATAAATTAGTAAATGTAGCAAAACACTATCTTGCTCTAACAGCAAATTAATGTGTCCTGAGAACGAATTCACTCAGCAGAGTATTTTCTATCCTGGCAACAAAACTGTTTCTGCTATAATTATAAATAATTCGCTGATTTGTCATATCAACCGAATTTTACCGCCGCACGGAGAAAACAAGTTTTGTTAGAATAGTAAATTGTTAATATAGTGACAGCAAAAAAGTTACACGGAGAAAATAATTTTGCTGTTCTAATAATAAGACAGTTGCGACAGCAAGAAAATATATTCGGCATAACCAAATTGTCTTGCTGTCCATATATCCAGCAAATAGCAATTAATACTTTTAACAAATCTGTCTGTTGTCCAAGCAAATTTTGTTTGCTGTCACTATATTAACAAACAATTTGCTGTTGCAAATTTGTTTTCTCTGTGTGTTGCAAAGAATATGCGGCAGCAACGATGGTTTCGCTCACAACAACAAAATTATTTTTCTTCACAAGCACACACGGAGAAAACAGATTTTGCTAGAACAGCAAATGTTTGTCAATATAATGACGGCAAAAAATTTGTTTGGACAGCAGAAAGATTTGTTAAGAGTATTAATTGCTACTTGCTGAATATATGGACAATTAATACTCTTAACAAATCATTCGGCTGTCGAAACACATTTTTTGCTGTCTAAACAAATTTTCTTTTGCTGCCGCTGTATTGACAAACATTTGCTGTTCTAGCAAAATTTGTTTTCTCCATGCAGAGAGAAGTCATAACTTCCGCTCACCGCGTCAGTCTTATAGCAGTACAGGCAGTTGTCGCGACGAAGAGCGAACCACCTGCGGACCCACTTGTCCGCGCTGGACGTGGCGGACCTCCTCCACAGGTAACCGGAGCATAGGGGCGCCTCTTCGGCGCACTCCTTCGCCCCTGTGCGAGCGAGACGCGGCGCCAGCACGTTGCAGGTCCTCGCCACCTCCAGCTCCAGGACGTCCGTGCCGGAGTGAGCCAGTCTCACGACCTCCGAGTGCGTGGCGTCCATGACGCTTCTGCCGTTCACGGACATGATGATGTCGCCCACCTCCAGCCCGGAACTCTCCGCCGGCGTGTCCGGCTCGATCGCGGAAACCACCACGGGCTTCGAGCCGTGGATGCGGAATCCGAACTCGCCGCCGGCTTCCCGCTTCACGATCACTCTGTTGTCGCTCTCTGCGAATGCGAAGAGCACAAGCTGGAGCACGGAAGCTGAAGCTTTCTCGTGCGGCAGTTTAGCGGGGAACTTAATTAAAACCCCGAGAGTCGCTCGATGTACTGCGCATTAAAAGGAGGAGAAAAAAGATCGCGCTCGGCCAGTCGCCAATTTTTTCTCTCCTTGTTTTTCGACATTCACGAACGTCTCATCAAAGACCTCTCTATATTTACGTATTTATAAAAAGAACGCGTTCTCCCTCTTTCCCTCACGGTGATTTCATATACGCGGAGATTAAAGGTGTTCGATATGATTCCCTCTTAGTCGCATTTGATATGCAGATCCGTCCCGTCGGACGGGATTATATTTAGACGAGTAGCATTTAGTAGGCGGACAAAGGGAATCGTACGTACGTACGGCGCAGTAAATTGTTTAGCGCCTCTCGATAGTCGCGCGCCACGTGGTATCGAGCGGCGACCACGGCAACGAGAATAGTGCGACACGATTACGTCCGCGCGAGCACTATCGGGCGGGCCGATCGCTCGCTCCAGATGGGAAGAGAGGCCGAAGAGGCGGAAGAAAAACCGAGGGATCGACGTGGACGTGGTAGATCCGCGCAAAAAGACGCGAAGCGCCCTGCGTCAGCGTGCTATAAACGTAGCCGAGCGTATTTAGGGCCTCAGACCTTTTCTCTCTTCATTATTGAGGGACGGAAAGAGAGAGAGAGAGCGCGCTTGTTGTGCGCGCGAGCACTATCGAGCGGCCGCTTTTATTTTTGCGCCATTACAAGCTCATCCGTTTTAGTCCGCGCTTTGATCATGAACGTGAAAGACGCTGGAAAAAGCGCGACTTGCTGCACATACCCCTACATAGATGACGTATATCGTAATCGGCGCGCGACGTGTGGCGCGGCGGTGTATAGAANAAAGCCCCCCCCCCCCCCCTCCTCCAAGGGTTCACCGTATAACCCGTCATCTATGAACTCTTTGACCCATTTTAATTCGATTAAAAAAAAAAGCGGAATATCAGCGCGACATCGCATCGTAAATGTCGATAACGCCGTGTTCCGTCAATGAAAGAAGCCCCTTCGCTGCTTGTCGCGCGCGGAGACACGCGGGTGTGCGTGGTTGACGCTGACAGATGCGTACTAATTAAGACCGCCAAGCCGCTTCTTAACGATTCTTGGCCGACGCTCGATTGTCTACGTCTTCGTCGTATACTTTTCAGTCGCTCTCGGCCGGCGACAC
>NW_014554754.1:245322-288067 GCF_001313825.1 Dinoponera quadriceps | reverse complement strand
CCCCCCCCCCCCCCCCCCCGTCCCGTATCGCGGATATTTACGCCGCTACGTTAATTTGGCGCCGCGCGCTGGTTTCATGAATAGAAATCAAATCATTAACATAGATTATATTCCCGTCGGCTTCTAAGTCGCTTCAATGTAACGCGAGCCTCTAGTGAGGGGCTCGCGACGCCGTGATTCACTTTGTTTGGGGCGCGAAGTTCAGCATCTCAAATGAACGACTGTCCGAGCGAGAACCGCGAGTCCCTGATATCATTCTCGCGAAAGGCCTGAGTGAAACACCGGCGAGAAAGGTGAGAAGAACTCCCGAAGCCGCGTTACCTGTCGTCGTCACGCCGAATCTCGCCAGAGCTTGACCCTCCCTACACCAGACCCTGAGCATACACTTGAGCAGCTCCTCCAGAGCCCGCTTCAATGTCGCGTCCTTGTCCATTTCCGTCGCACACTCGGAACCCGCGGAGTCGCACACCATCGTCGCTCGCCGATCGATCGCAGCCCGCGAACTCGAAGTAATTAAAACTCGTTAGGCCGCGAGTTAACTGTCGCTCCTCCACTTGCGCGCGGTGCCGAAGCGGGAGGGAGAGAGAGAGAGAGAGAGAGACACCTCTTCTCCGCGGCTATCGCACCCTCCGGAAGACGCGCTCGCCGTCGCGTTCGCGGCTTAACTCCGCGGGTGTACACAGGAAACGGTGAATCCACGAAAGACGACGCTTCGAGCCGGCAGCCTCGTGGAATGCGACTCCGGCGCCCTGACCCACTGACTGCCGGCCAAAAGCTACTTCTTCGAGTCAGCACCCCGCCTCATCCCCCGCCTCCCTCGCGGCGGGTCGCGCTTCTCCGCGTCGACTTCGCGCGGGCACAAATCACTCCTTCCCGCCGTCTTCCTGCTCTCGCCGCCGAACGAGCCGAGCATGAACGTTTCTCGCTCTTCGGCCGCTCTCGCCGGCTGGATTATATTTAGACGACGGAGTATTACGCGGTGCTTATTTAAAGAATCGGGAAGAACGCCACTCTCTCTCTCTCTCTCTCTCTCTCTCTCTCTTTCTCCTCCCTCTGTGTGTCGATTTTTCTTCTTCTCTCTTTCTATCGCTTGCGTGTCTTTTTTCGCACGTTATCGCGACCTAATTCTTTTCCATCCTCCTCTCCCCCCTCCCTCCCCACCAGCGCGTTCTCAATCCCTCTTCTCGCGCGTCTCCTCGTAATTTGGATATTCTCGAGTCCTCTCGCTCACTTTTAACAGATCGCCCGTCACGCGCGATCGTCGCGAATTCAATTCACCCTGATTATTCCGGAGAATTCTTCTTCGGAAAAAATATTCCAGTCGAGTTTGTTATCTGCGAATCGTCCCTCGAGAGATTCACGTCGGAGAATGATGGAGCCGATCTTACTCATCCGTCTATCTATTTATCTTCCTTGTCTCGTGTCATTTTTGTCCCCTCTTTTTCCTCGATCTCTTTTCCCGACTCTCTCTTTTCTTCTCTCGCTCTTTCTCCTTTTATCTCGCCCTCGTTACCTCGCTACTTAACTTGCCCCTCTCGCCGGCGGATTTATCGCAGGATGCCTTTGCGAGACAGTTTAAGAACATTCTTCGGCGATGCGCGAATCGACGTTGCGAAGCGGCTCCGTGCACGTTGCGACCGGACGATCTTACGGCATGGAGACCGAATTTCGGAATGCGGCCCGCGCGAACTTCTCACACGAAGCGCCGAGAAAACAGCGCGCGCCCACGCAGTCACGATTGACTATCACGATAATACAGCAGGCGCTAACAGATCTGTTTCCGGAAGATGGACACGCGAGGAAAATAGCCCACAAGGTAGCTTTTAATTATAACCACCGGGCATGTGTGCGATCGGTCGTAAGAGTAGAAAGAGAAAAACACGCGAAAATGGAAAATCCCACGACAGAACATAACACGATAGAATTACTGGGTTGATATCAAAATTTCTTCCGTTCATTAGTAAAAAAAAAACATATGTGTACATATATATGTGTTTGTGTGTATATAATAAGTATATATAAATAAATATATATGTATAAATATATACACACAAGATGTCCCAAAAGTGCACGATAGGTGTTTTAAATAATAATAAATTCTTCGTAATATTCTGAGACGAAAGTTCTAATACGAAAATGTCGAGGGAGGTCGTTATTTACGGTAATTTTTAATCTTTAACATATTTTTGTAGTTAGGTCTCAAATTAAAACTCTGTCAATTTAAAAATCATTTGACATTAATTAAAGAAAATAATTTTGTTGTCCATTTGGCCGCCCGAGGCTTAATTCGCGAAAAGCTCCATTTTTTCAATCGCTTGAATCTCGGAAACTATTGACGTCTCGATATTTACGTACCCGAATTTTCGTTTTAGAATGTTACAAAGAATTTATTATTAGAATATTTATCGCGTGAACTTTGGGACATCCTGCATAACATTTATTTTTATTTCATAACACGATTAAATACGCGCTGATTTGTTCGATGATCCGCTATCTTTCCGACAGCTGCATGATTTTCGTCGAAGTTCTAAGATTTCTGAGCAAAGAGCTTTCTCATCAGCTCGACACTTAACGTTCACATTTGAGAAAACAATCGAGATTTTTCGAAACCCGCCGAAAAGGTAAAAATAGCGTGGCTTGACTCACCGAAACATTTGGTTTGTATTCTCTTGTACATCTCGCCGCTGCTTTTTCGGTGCACCATCCTATGCGTGGCCGCCTGGTATCTCTTCTTAAAATTCTTCTCGCTCTCCGTGGATTCTTGAGAGTCCCGTCGGTCTTTAAGGCCACCTTCCGTGATATCATCGTCACCGCCCATGCTATCGGGTCTTTTCCACACGTGACTCTCCTCGAGATCGCCGATGTAAATCCATTCGCTGCTCGTATACGGCTCCACGTAAGTGTCCTCGTCTTCCCTCCCTGTCGTCGAGAAGAAATCGACAGAGAGATACGTTATCGGTTATCGGAATGTGATCGATGACGCTGCTTAATAGTCGCAGTTCGGCAAACCGACCCGTGAGAATCTCCATGCTGGCATCGGTGCTTCGAGCCTGCAGTCTCTTCCTGCCGCTGGCGGTGTCGTCGATCGAACCTCTGCTTCCCGACCGGGAGGTGGTTCTCTCCTCCGATTTAGCCCGGATGTCCGATCTGCCGGCGCTGCTGCGACGGTGCCTCCTGTCGCCGCGGTCTTCCGATCTGTACCTCTTGTCGAACTTCTTGTACAACCGGTGGCCCGAGACGTGCTTGGAGGACGTCCTGTGTCCCTCCGGGGAGTCCGCGAAACCTGCCGGTGGTCGAACGATCTCTTCCGACACCTCGGGATGAAGCAACAGGAGGGCACACACGATAGAGAAAGGAGGCAGACAGACGGACAGATAAGTAGATACGATAGAGAGACGCTACTTTTTGCATTCATACCGATCACCCTGAGATCTCTCTCTCTCTCTCTCTCTCTTTCTAATATTCCTTTCGCGATAAGAAGCAGAATATGCGGAGTATACACGGGAAAAACAATTCCGTTGATGCAACTGAATTGTCCGGGGATCAAATGAAAAGTCGGTTGTAGGAACGGAAAATCTCTTGCAGGAGCTCAGTCATTGCTCCCAACCGAGTTTGAAAACAATTGAATATTCACATGAATGTTCCGCGGTACCAGAGACATTATTTCTTGTCTCGCCAAGTTTTCATCCAGTCCCTATTCAGTTGCTGGAACTCAGATCTTTTTCTCCGTGTAATCTCTCTCTCTCTCTCTCTCATTCGCACAACTCGTGTCAGTGTGCCAAGCAAACGGAAAGAGTTAGCAGTGGTCGCACGCGCGACCGATGCTGATAGAAAGTGAGCTACGAGAGAAGTGAAGTGCGATCGTCGAATCGCCAAGTAGCACAGAGGTCTATTTAGAGAGAAAAATAATTGTACTGCTACTATAAATATATACTCTTTGAAGGACCGGCGAGACCGAGAGAATCACGCTCGAGCGACAGTTCTGCGATTGCGAGTGAATTTGTACAGAGAGGAGATCGCAGAATCATTAGAGAGACGTTCGATCTAGCAGATACATACTCGACATACTCGCTTAGCGTCTAATGAGGTCTAATCGAGAGCTAGCACGGGGATGCAGAGAAGTTCGCGAGTGCGCAAATGCTACGCTAATGCGGCGTTTAAAAGCGGCCGCAGCTAAGGAGAACCACGTCGACTAACGGAAGAAGTTCTAAGTAAATTGTGGTATAAATGCCAGCAGAGACTCAGGCCGACTCTTTGCGCGCGGTGTGCCCTCTCCTTCGTGCCGTGTCGTCGTGGAGGAAACTCGAAATTATTCTTGTAACGTGTTATTAATGCCGCGTCGGTCAAAGGCTCGGCCGAAAGCATCCAAGCGGCACGAATACATTCCCTTTCGGAGACAGCAAGGAGAGGAAACGGCACCGTCGCCGGGGGAGGAGCCTCTCGCAGACGCGCGAGCGAAAGAGTTCAAGAGCGAGAGACGAATGAATAACGCACGATAAGCGATATATCACCTCTCTGCCGCAATGGTGGCAGTGCGCGGCGTCCAGTGGGGCGACAGCGACGCAAGGCTGATCGGCGCTCTCGCTGTAGAACACGCTGTCGCTGCCCGGACTGACGGACCTCAAGGACTCCGCCGACAGGGCCTTCAGTCTCACCTCCGGGCTCTGCGCCTCCATGACGATCGCTCGTTGACCGTTGTGCCCGGGACTGCGCTGGTAACGGCCGGGGCTCAGCCGGCTGGAGCACACGATGTCGTCCGCGACGCGGGACCTCCTTCGCGGCAGGCTGCCGGTTATCGCCGCGTTCTTGTCCTGCACACGATCACCGGATATCGAGCGAATGGTCTTGGGAAAAGAGAAGAAGAAGAGGGGGAGAATATCGTTCTCGAGCTGCGATCCTCCTCCGCTCACCTCGTTGCTGCGCCTCCTGGTGGAGATGTAGCCGGCGGTCTTCCTCCGCGGGCTCTCCCTGGTACGACGATGCCTCTCCGCGCCTTCCCGATGCATGTGATGATGGTGATGATGATGCATGTGGTAATGATGACTGCAGCTGGAATCGTCGGACGTCGGCGCGTGCGGACCGTCCTCGGCCTGCTCCACCCTCCACTCCTCCTTCTGAGGGCTGCGGCTGAGCGCTTGTTGCTGCGCCGGCTGTTGCGCCGCGGCCTCTCGCTTCCTGTTGTTCCGGTGAGGGCTCCGCGTCGACGCCGGCTTGCTCCTCGATCGGTGCCGGTGGCTCGGTGTCGGGCTGACCTCCACGTTCTCGGGATACGCCGGCTCGACGCTGTGCTCCGTCTCGACGTTGTTCCCGAGGAAGTCCAGGCTGAAGGTCTTCTTCTTGCGACGGCGCTCCTCCTCGCTCCACACGCGAACGTCGGGCGGCGACTCGGCGTAACCCCCGGACGACGATCGGTGGCCCTCCTGCGAACATCGTCGCGATTAGCCGGGCTAACCTTCTCCCGAGCCGCAGGTGGACACTCACGTCTCGATCTAACTCGGTCTCCGAGGTGTGTCCGCTGCGCGGAGCGGCCTGCTCCAAATCGTGGTTGTGATCAGCCATCGCGTCCTTGAGGTCGTAGCTGCCCGAGCTGCTGCTGCTGCTGGACCTCATCGCCGACGGAGGTATCTCCAGCCCGAACGCGATCTCCGCTTCTTCCAAGATCGGCGGCGGGCTGCACGGCTCCTCGACGACGGCCTGTGAAGTTTGGAGAAGCGCAAGCTCGCGAATCGCGTTCGAACGATCGCGAGGAAGGAACGAGCCTCACCTCGCTTCTCGCCAAGCTGTAGATCGAGCTGGCACTTTCGAAGGAGCTGCCTTCCGCGGCGGTCGCGGTGGTCGAGGCGGGCGCCGATGCCGCGGCGCTGGACGTCTGCGGTGGTCTCGACCAGGAGCTGGTCGTCGCGGACGTACCTGTGGTGGTCCCGGTTTCCGTAGAAGTGTTGGCAGTGACGTAATCCTCGGAGGTCTCGGAGAGATCGGTGTTGGTGCGGCCGCCCGAGTCGGTCCTCGCCAGGCTCAAGCCGAACTCACTCGACGACTGCGACTGGGGCTGAGACAGCGGCGGAGCCGGACTCGCGCGGCGCAGTCCGCTCCTCGGGCGGCCGTTGCTCGCGGAAATGGACGATTCGATGCTGAGGAGGAAAGACACGGAGGGTTTAGTCGCGATATCGTGCCGGCGGAAGGGTGGTCAGGCAACTCCAATACTGGCGGGGGACAAGCGTTGCGTACTTTAGTTGTGATCACCGAGGAAGCGACTGTGTGTGTAGGCCGACAGCGGGTAAATGTTATGTGGGGAGGAACGCAATGATTATCAAAGTATTTATATTTACAACCTTGAATTGTAGCGTGTTACGCGTGTGTGGACGGGATCCTGAGCGAACATCGTCCAGCGTTAACCTTTATCCCGAGATACTCCTTCGCGATGCATATTATTGTCGAGGAATATACGCGTGGAATTAATTTCGTATTACCGCTCTATTCGCATTGACGATTCGTGCTCTGTTCAATATTACGCTCGATTTTATCAACTCTGCAGGAACATGTCCGCTCAGAGTACGCCGACTCCGTGTGTGTAGTAAAATCAAGCACTTCCGGGTACCGTGAGGATGATTCGTCAAACGATACTCAAGAAGCTTGGGGGGGAGGGCTACTATGAAATCGGGTCAGAATGCGTTATTGCCTTACATATCGTACGCGTAAAAACGTGCTGTTGCGGATACATCATTGTAGTAAATTTGTTGAAACTCGGGCGGTAACAGATCTTGTATTCTGTATGCGCGTCTGCAAAAAGTGTCTTCTGTAAATCAAGGGACGCGCAACAGCGCCGAGAGAGAGAGGGAGAGAGGAGAATCTCTCGCAATCGCTAAGCTGTAGCTCGGTAACGCCGACAATCACGAGACTCTCTTCCGTAATCGATCGGCCGAGAACGGATCAAAAGTACCGCGGTCTCTCATCGATTTTCAACTTAACGACATTCCTTTCGCAACGCGACCGTATCTCTCCCAGAAACGCTTTCATTGTCGAGGCATTCGTCGCATCTCTTACCTCGGTGTGAAGGGCTGCACCGGAGTGGCAGGCTCCAGGCGTATTCGCGGACTCGGCGGGCAGGGCTCCACCTCGTCCTCCACGTCCAACGCCTCGGTATCCATCGAGGAGCGTTGCTGATGTTGCAGCAACAGCAGATGCCTCCTCCTCGAGGACGGCGTTAACAAGGCCAACGAGTCGGCCTGGAGTACCGTCGCCTGCGACTCGTTCCAAATCCCGTCGCTGTGGTCCCTCGTCACGTCGTTCGTCAGAGAATCGCTCGATGCGAACGGAGATGTCACCTGGCCGATGATGCTGGTACCGGCGCTGAACCCGGG
Source organism: Dinoponera quadriceps (assembly GCF_001313825.1). Taxonomy (NCBI): domain Eukaryota; kingdom Metazoa; phylum Arthropoda; class Insecta; order Hymenoptera; family Formicidae; genus Dinoponera; species Dinoponera quadriceps. The sequence goes on along the minus strand of NW_014554754.1, from coordinate 280,706 downwards.
TGGTGCGAACGTGGTGTGCAGCAGCGCGCCGCTCGGCAGCGAGTCGTCCTTCGGACTCTGCGAGATCCTGCGTGGTGCTGCAACAAGGTGTCGACGGTGTCGTTAGACACTCTCTCCTGCTCTGCGAACTTAATAATGCACTGGGTGACGCACCTGCCGCCGCGGTCGGCGACGTGGGTGAAGTTGGAAGCGACCTGGGCAGCATAAAGTCGTCCGACGATAGACCCTGCACGCCGTCCTCCAGAGACACGCTTCTCTTCCGAAAGAGACCGCGACGTATCAGATTCTCGTGGAACTCCTGCGGAGACGCGTCGTCGTGCAATTTCATTCGTCGCGTTTCAAAGTCGTGAGAATCGCAATGAAAGGTATCGCTCGGCGGACTTCTCACCTCTTCGTGATGATCCTCATGGGGCGAGGCGATTCGTAGCAAGGACAGATCCTCGGGTGTCGAGGAAAATTGGACGGGTGCTCTGACAGTCCTGCCCCAAGGATCTTGGTGATTCCTTCTGCAGGTGTGAGGGTAACTCGGCTCGCCGGTCTCCCCGATGAGTTCGCGTCTCTCGACGCGGATTTCGCCGTCGGAGAACGTCTTCTGGAGAGGCAGCAGCCTGCGGGTGGGCTCGGAAATCCGGCTGAGGAGCGCCCGTGCATCCGGCGACACTGGAGCCGGCTTGAAATTTATGAAGATCTCCTGGTCGTCTATATCAAGAGATTTACGATGCTCCAGAGGCTGAAACGGGAACAAAATATACGAGCTGTATCCTGGCGTTTATATCCATCTGTTGAGAAAACCGTGGAAGGATTCGTCTGCTATTTATCGCGCGAGAAAATCGCCGTTGAAAACGTACGGGCGTGTGTGTTCGCGCGATAATCTTTATCTTACTCGGCGAATCGCGAGTCAATCGCTCAAACATCGACGGGAAAAATGTTGCGGTAAAAATGATTACAAACATTCGCAACGGTGGATCATACTGGAATTATTATCGAAATTGTCGTGTGTGTGTTATGATTTTTAGCGTGATATCACTAAAGATTATGACACACGTCGTAATTTCAGTCGTAATTTCGGTGTGATACGGTGTTGCAAAATTTGGTGGTAATTTTTACTACGATAAAAAGAGAATTCCGTGCGATACCGCGATTTTTTGCAGCTTACCCCACCCGACGAGTTAAGTATATGGAAATATACAAGGGTTGCCGTGACGTGATACTTACAACAACGTCGGAAGGAATCACGATATCCCCATTTGGCAATGTTTCAACGATAACGTTGGTGGTGTTGATGGTGACGACGGTGGAAGGAAACGGCGGCGGTGGTGTCGTCGAAACAAGGAAGGGCGACCTCGGCGGCTCCTCACTTTGGGTTCTATGGAGTGGCTCGTGCTCGGCTTCCTCTTTAGTCGGCGCGCCAACTTGACCGCCGCCGAGCGGCGTTCCTAATTGTCCGGCTTCCGAGTAACTTTTGGTCAATTTTCTGCCATTGAACACGCCATTCGTCTGCGCGCCCTGCGAGACCATTTTCACACGATGAATGGTTCTGGGGCTGAGTGTCACCGGAAGCACACGGCCGCGAAACATCGCCGGGATCTCAGTCTGCGTCGCCTGCGTCTTCATCGCGCCGCGCTTAGGCGGTTTCTCTGGAACGAATAGATCGCTAAAAGTCGCTTGGACCGCGCGAACCCGGATCCGCAAGGATTCGCCGATGGCAAATGAAAGGTGCACAGAGAGTGGGATTTCTTTGAATTTGATGCAATTTCCTCGATTGAAACAAATCTGTCCCTTGGAATGGAGCAAACGAATGTTTGATTCATCAAACAGAATTTCTCAAACGAAAAATATCTTTACGTCAAATAACATACATCTTTTATATTTTCTTCCGAACATATTACAATGGTTGTCACAAACAATGAATTATTTAAAATAAATAACGCTACGTTAGAAAAATATTAAAGAGTTTTTTTTTACTTCAGTGGAACAATATTTAACATGTAATGCGATAAATTGCTTATCATTGGAAACCAAATATTATTTCCTCCAAATAGTACTGTTTGTTCTATCAAATGACATGGTTTATTTTAATGAAACAATAGCATTTTCATTCAAAACAAAATGATACTTGATATTATGTTATTATTATGATATTATGATTGATATTACGTTCATTAGATTGTGTTGCTTATATTAAACAAGCCCAAGTCAAACATGTGTACTAAATGTGAAGAAACCTTTTCTCTGTGCAGGAGAGAAAAATTCGAGAGAAGCTGATTAAACTTATTTTTCGGTCAGCGGTCTCGACTCTCTCGTTTAACGTTGATCGACGTTGATTTGCCAACAGAGACATTTATATTAAATCGTCTCTCCCAGACGACGATTCCCAATTTCGCGAGCGTTACGGTTTATCTTAAGCGGCGAGAGAGCTACGCCGGCGGTGAGCTGGCCGCGAGTAAATAGCTCTAACTACTTTCGCCACTTAATTTGTGATACTTGGCTTAGGATCAAAACCGAGCGAGACGAGTTTGATCGCTCATACGCGGCACATCGCGCGGTTATACGGCGCGAAAAATCTTTTACGTTGAATTACCGCGCATATAAAATTAACAATTTACCGTCTATTTATCGTGCAAGCCGAGTGCGTAAACAAAGCGGATATCCGTTTTCTCTCTCTCTCTCTCTCTCCCAGTCTCTCTTTCTCAAAAAGACCGTTACGAAACAGTATAGCACATCGGGCGGCACTAAGGACTATTTATAGATCGCGTACGTCTTTAAAGAGAGAGAGAGAGGTATATTTATAGTCTGTGTGAAATTTTTCGACGTTGCGGCACGCGGTTGAAACGAGAGAGATTCGCGCTCACACACGCACACACACTCACCGAGCACAAGAACGCGTGGCTCGACGCCAGGGTAAGGATGCACCAAGGGCAAGGACGAAGGCAGTATAGCGTTCTGCATTGTCGGCTGCGAGTCTATAAGACGTTCCGGAGGACTTCGGCTCCTCGGGACTTCGAACGACGTGAGCGTGTGGGACCTCGCGAAGCTCACGTGTTTCGTCTTCGGCGGCTGCGTCGCCGTGGTCATCGCACTGGGTGGAGGAGGCACGGCCGGTAGCACCGGCCGCGGTCCCTCCAGCTTCATGGACTCCTCATCCTCCGGCACCCAGGTGTATCTTCATCAAATCAGAGAATTACACGTCGTCGACCAGCAGTCGACAGAGAAAAGGTGCGAGATTCACCGTCGCGATTGTTTCGCGCTATACGTGAAAATGATGAGATCGATCGCGACTCGTCGATTAATATTAGAAGTTTCTCCGCGTGTGCACGCGCGGTATAGAGAGAAACGTTCTTCTATAAATAAATAAATTCCTCTCATTCTCCCCCGGTGTAAAAATACACTGCGAGTTATCCGTGGAGAAGGAAAGGCGGATCACGCGTATACACGCACACGAGCTTTTTTCTCCTCCTCCTCCTCCTCCTCCTCGACATAATGAAAATGAGGCGAATTAAACGGGAGAGGCGAGCGCGCGCGCGTCGTCGGGGAGATTGTCACGTCCACAGGCATTGTACTAAATGCGGCCCGATTACACGTGTTACGGGCTATTATCGCAGGAAGCGAAATGACAGCGTGTCATTCTATCGGCGAACAGATGACCTTATTAGAGATCGCGCATATTAAACGTCGATTTTTCGAGTAAGCCGGCGTGTCGTTGCGCAGCCCGTAAGATTGGTCGCGGAACAATCGCGTGGGGAGCGCAAAGCGGTTTCCGGATGGGAAAAAGGAAGTGAACGAGTTTAAAGAGCGGGGGATCGTTAGCACGAGTCGCCTATCTGCTCGTGATATCGCGCCGAGAATCTATATCGGTTATACATATATACATCCCGGCAACTATCCCCTACATACTCGCGCAGCGATTTTCCGCACAAACATAATTTTTTAATCGATCCCCTTCCGTTGACCTTAAAAAGCTGATAAAAGGGGCGGCGCAGCACTCATGCTAATCAGAAATAAACCCAACCCCGGAGGCGCGCACGCTATCCTTCGAGGAGAGAGACGCCGCGAGGCAGGTTTTGCACGTAACAGCCGATGGAGCTCAGCCGTGCGCTGTATAAATATCGTTTTTATAAGGTCTATCTAAAACCATAGCGACACGTCGCCCGCTCGCGATTCAATGGAGGTATGGAAGTTCCCAGATACGACCCTCCTCGACAAGCCCAAGGTGTGTGTGTGTGTGTGTGTGTGTACATCAAAAGTCGCGCACGCCTTCCGCTTGTCGTCTCACGGATCCACCGGCGATGAGAATCGAACTGACCGTTTCGGGCGCGCCCGAGTTGCGAGAAATTGCCGCGAATTCTTCGCGAATTTTTCAGCCCGCCAGGAACAAAGAAAGGAAGGAGAGTGCAGCGTCGCATTCGAACTCGTCTTGACGCGCCTCTCGCTCCCCGTTTACATTACTCGCCGTTGCGGCAGCCGACACGCCTCTCGATCAATTACGTTACCGGAGTCCTCGTCGATAAATCGATCAGCGGCTGCATTCGAAACGCGTCCCTTCGGAGTAATTTGCCCCCAAATATCCGAAGCTCTCAGCCTACCGAATAGCCGCGGAGGGGGGAGGGGGTAACGTGTCGCCCTTCGCAGGTGTCCGCGCGTGTACGCGAGCTTGTCCGCGGGCGATCGTTCTGCCGTTCTTGCGACAGCTCACTGTGAGAGCCACAATTTTACCGAAGATTAACAGAGCAGGGGAAAAAGTCACACTCGTCCTAACGTCATCATAAATTCACGCGCGTACACACACAGTAAAAGACACTTTGTACTCGCGTTAAAATCGGTCTTTGTTGATATTTTTCTGTCAAACTTTCAACATACCTGTGCGTCAGTTTAACATATCGTGTTTATGTTACTTCAATATATTTTGCGTCGAGTCGATATTCACATGTAAACGTTAAAATAACACAATTTATACTTCGGTGTTGATCTAACCTGTTAATTTTTCACATAATATTTGCATTACTTTTCGACGTATTCGTCCCGTTAATTAAGACGAAAAGAGTGCGGCCAATCGTCTATGGTCCCTAAATCCATTCAATGAAATAGATGCGTTGAAATGAATATCAAATTAATCTTGATAAGTTGAAGACAAATATATAGATTAGAAATTGATCCGGTTTTTCGTTCCGAAAATACAGGATGTCAAATGTTCCAAAGTTCGAATAGTTTTGATTTTTTTTAATATAAAAATCCTGGAGTTTTAACACGTATGAAGGCGCATTGAGAAGCTTATGTCCCCTGGTTTCCGGTAAAAAAAAAAAATCGATAAAAAGATTGAAAAAGTGTTCCAATTGAATTTCCGGTACTTCCGGAATGAAGAGAGCCCGGAATTAGAGTTTGGAGCTTTTGAGACCCTGTATTTCCGCAACGAAAGACCGGATCAACTTTTAACCTATATATTTGTTTTCAGCTCATCGAGATCTTTAATTTAACGCCCATTTCAACCATCCATTTCATCGAATAGATTTGGGAATATTTTGGCCGCACTCTTTGTGCAGACCGTTCGGAACAAATGAAACGTGTTAAATTTAATACAACATTTTTTACCGTGCAAGGAAAGCGCTCTCGGTCTACTGTCGTCGGACGAATTGTGCAACTCGCGATATATTCGAATATTTGCAACTGTATCAACGCAAATTCCCCCGGTGGAATTCTCAATGAGCCCGAGGCTCGCGATTCGGATTCCGCGCGTAAGATCCGTCGAAGGAGGGTATCAAGAGAACGAGCGAGCGAGACAGAGAGAGAGAGAGAGAGAGAGATCGATCCGTCGTCTCAGTTACCTCTTCGGATCGGGCACGGTGCAAAACTTGGGGCGCGGCCTAAAGTAGGAACTGTCGATCCAATCCGCCTCGTCCTCGAAGACGTAGCCGCGCGGTTGACGGTACATGATCTGCAGGGGTCTTCGGGGATAAGGCGCGTCGCACAGGTTCTCGTCGCTGGGCACGCTACGCACGCACGCCGAGAGGATGGAGTTCCTGGTGGAGCTGCACGGCGACGGGCCCCTCGTCGACAGGCAGCCGAAGAAACCGCCGCCGGACTTCTCGACGGCGTCCAACTGCCGGCTGGTGATGCAGTACTGCTCCTTGATGTCCTCGCGCGAGTACAAGGGCGTAGCACGACGATCCCAATCGACGGGCCCGCCGAAACCCCCGTGGAGGTCTACCTGCGTGGAGACGTCCACCTGTCGCAAACAGCCGGGGATTACAGCCGGTACATCTCTCTCGCGGGACGTTGGCGGACGTTGATTGACACGCGGGAATAGGAGTGGGGCCGGGGGAGCGGGAATTTCGGAAGTAATCGCCGTGGTGTGAGACTTCGCTTATTTGTAATTTGCTGACAGGCAACGACGTTTCGACAGTTGCCGCGGCGGTTGAATAATTGCGCGCTGAAGATCGAGGTCGGAGGCAGAGCTTCGCGCCGAAATGAGATTCGCGTAGTCTCGGGCGGTAATGCGCGTAGGAAAAGCGGAGGAAAAGCGATCGACAGCCGCCGGGGACGGGGTTTTCGCCGCGTCGGGAAAATTACAGCCACCCGGTCCAACGTAAGTAAAATAAATTGCTCATCTTTGCGCGACGCGAAGAAAACGGGCAGAGGAGAGCAGCTTCGGAGACCTGTGGTAATAATAATAGTAACGAATCGAAAAGTATTCGCTCGTTACGAGTAATGGAGTGTTCGCCGGTAGGAAACGAGGGAACAAAACGAGGAAGTCTGTTCTGCCGGGCGCGCGCGGGAGTATTGTCTTCCGCGGGAAGGGGGCGTTTAAAAACTGTATCGTCCTACGATCGAGTGCGGTAAACTACCTCATTCATCGAAGTTCCACAGCTATATAGGGCTCATTGTGTGCGGGCCGCGTTATCGGAAATCGTAATAGTCGCAGCATTAAACTTCTGTAATTTCCCGGACTTCATTACCGTTCCTTGCATTATTCCTTGCTAAACATGGTGTTCCGATATCTTCCTTCGCCGAGGCACCGAGTGCCGTGGCCGTTACAACCGCCTAATGATTATCACATTATATCGGTATCCGGTAAAATGAGATTCGTTGGGGAGGCCTACCCTTGTCGAACGCGGGGGGATCAACGAGTCAGGGCCGNGGGGGGGGGGGGGGCAGGAAGAACGTTTCAGCCTCTTCTCCGAGGCGCGAAATGCGTTTCTCTCGGAAGGTCTTTCCAGGAGGACTGACCTACATTCGATCGCAGGAAACGGATTTCCGAGCGCGAGCAATGTCCCCGATCCTCCGGGGATGAGGATGATTGGGATATTATTGCCCTTCTGTTGCCGGAAAGGCAGGTCCACGTTGATCCTCGAAATGTCAACGGCGGTCGCCCGGTCGAAACGTTCGCGAATAAAAACGTAGACGGTTGTCGACATTCTCCGTACACACACATTGTAAACGCGCGCACAGGAGGCGAAGATAAATAACGAATGGCGAGTGAAACGGAATATACGCGTAAAAGAGAAATATGCCCGTCTGTCCGAAAATGGTAATTAATTAGATTGCTTTAATGAGTGTGTGCGGCGAATTAGAGAATATATATATATATATATATATATATATATGTATATCAGCGCTCGAGTAAATTCGTATATTCGCGTGCTGAAGGGGACCGGCTCGAGAGTTGAGCCCTCGACAATTCATAAAATCTGGTTTCAGTGGCAGACGTGGTTAATGAACTTTAGCCACGACTGCAACTTTTTGAGATACAATTTTCGTCGCGGTATGAAGAGTACGTAAAACGAAGTTTAAAGGGGGAGTTGTTTTTAATTTTTTTTTGTACGTAACACGCGATAGTACAACACGTATGATATATATTTTATCGCGGCGCAATATCGCGTTTATAAATTACAGTAATGTTTGCGGAGCAACTGTGTTATAGTTGCGGACAACCGTAACATTACGTACGCGGCAGTCTCGCAATTCTGTCGTCTGTGCAGTGAGAAAAATAGTACTTAGAAATTTATTTGTATGATATAAAATTGATCTCAAGGAAGGTAAAATCTGTTTCTGCGAAATAAACCTTATATCTCTCCCTCCCACAAATAAACTTTCAAATACTTCGTTCTCAGTGCGCGTGTCGTGCGATGAAGCTAAATTTTAATTACCTCACCTATCGAAATGTAACGATCTCGCGACGAATTTCGAACTAGATGCGAGAACGAAACTCGAGAAGCCGCCAGGATCTTCGCGAGAACTTCGTTTACGGCGAATCTCACGCTCGTCTCCTTATTTATTTGCATCTCTCAACCCCACCTGACTTCTCGTTATTTATGCTTCATTTTCGGGACATGGACGAAAGCTTAGGAGAGGAACGAAGAAGAACCGTGCGACAGAAACGACAGCCGCCGAGCGTAGCTCGCGACCGACTTCGACGGTTCGACGTACGCGACGTCGCAACATAAACACGAGCATTGTGTAAACCCGACACCCACCTGATTCCCTCAGGCATCGTACCTGGGGATGATAGACTGGCGTCGTCCTGCCGATAGCATTGGCATCACCTCGCAACGGTGTCATGTTCGCCGAGACCGTGGGCAGATTTCTCGGATTTATGGCGATCTCAGGACCCGGATGGATCCTCCTGATGCCCGGCGGCCCTCCGGCGGGTCCTACGCTCGGCGCCTTCACCATCCTGGGCCGCACCCCGCGCAGCGACACCGTACTCGTTGGCGAAAACGCTGGCCACGCACACCAGCTGGCCTATCGATCTAGCCGCTTTTTCCCTCTCGTACGAGAGGAATGTCCTACTCTCGGCGTCCCGGGAGGTAAACCGAGAGGATCCCGCGAGACAGCCAGCGGCGGTAGTTCTCGCGGAGCTACCTCGTCGGCGCGTCTCGCGCCCGCGGTACCTTCTTCATGGTCGCATTCTCGCGCGCGCGGCACAACGTACAGCTCGGGCCGCGGCAGGATGTACGAGTATCTCTCTCTCTCTCTCTTCCTTTCGTCCGACACTCGCGCGCCTCGATCCGCGGTAATCGGTCGTCGGCAGACTCCTGGCGCGATCGCTAACGTGGCCGGAGCACCCGACAACGGCCAGCGCGACGATGACGACGACGGCCACCAACCACCGCGACGACGTTGGCAAACGCGGACACGATCGAGGCGACGCGTCTCGGTGGTCCTCGCGAGACGCGAGGGATGACGAGCCCCTGTGTGAGTCGGTGAGAGCCGACCGGGGCTTGCGCGAGCTGGTACAAGGGAGACGCGTGATAGGGAGGGTGGAAAGGGATGGGGAGAGAGAGAGAGAGAGAATCGGGTGGAGAGGAAACGCCAGGGGGATGTGGATAGAGAGGGATGAATGGAGGGAGCGTGTGAGAGAGCGTGGGTGCGATCGAGATGGGTGGATGTTGGAGAGAAAAGGGGGATGATGATGATGACGACGAGAGACGGAGAGGGTGGGGGTATTTGTAACGTTCGCCACACTCGCGCGTGTGCCCGCTTTGTAAACCAAGCGCGGCGGCACGTTCTCCTACTCGTTATCCGGCGTATTAATATCTTGATATTTAGCCGGATCGCCGTTTAATCACCCGTTGGGGTGGACGTGCTTCGTAAATAGTTTCTTTTCTCTGTTTCCCTCCCCCTCTCTCTCTCTCGATTGCCTTCGAGAGCCGGGATGAAATCCGCCGGAGGTAGTCGCGTACTGAACTTATGGAAAACCTGCCGAGTGGTGTAAGCATCGAGTCTTAGAATTCTCCTCATACAGTCGGCGGATCCGCCTCTCTTCGTCTCTCGGCGAAGACGGTTAAAGGCGACCTACTTGGCGGGGAATTGCGACCCAATTAATTAATGCCATTTGTCAATATAGCCATAACTGTGCGTTCCTCCCTATTTATTCTCTCTCACACACACACACACACACACTCTCTCTCTCTCTCTCCTGTTTATATGTGTATATATAGGGAGTCCTTTCTGCTTGTTAATCCGCAGTAGTCGCTCGAAAGACGCCGGCGGGAGGAGTTAGCCGGACGACGAGACATCCTCGGCGGTGGAACAATTAGCCGTACGATGATCAGGCTGTAATGACAACGTCGCGGAATCAAAGGTAAGGCAGGAAATGAACGCGGCAACAGTTCCGTCGCGGGCACGTGCGCATACGGGATAATGGCATTAGCTAAAGAGGCATGATAAAAAAGCGGACGCGTTAAACACGCTGGTACAACTGGCACGTCGGAGCGGTGAATGAGGGCGGCGGCGGCGGCAGCGACGGCGGCTGTAAGGGTGGAGAGAAGGGAGCAAGATAAACGGGATGACACAGTTGCAATACTGAAAAGACAAGCCGGACGCGTGCTGGCAACGGCGGAATGAAACAAATATGACGTCATTGACGGGCGCCGTCCTTAAAGCCGCGACGCCCACGTTTCACGGTGTACATGCGCGCGGAAGTACCGACGCCTACGAGCACGACGTGAGGAGAGAGAGCCTACACGAGTGACCGGCCACGTCAAGACCAGATGGAGCTCCTGCGCGCCCTTCCGTCGTCACCCTCTTTGTCGTAGGGCCGGAACTACCCTGTAAAGTTCAAGGGACACGCGTATCCCGCGTATTTTCGTCGATGCAGTCTTCAGACGATCCACGTCTTCCTTCTCTCTTCGGTATCTCGTTATATCTTTTTTTTTCTCTCTTTATACACGCGAGGTAGCGTCTTGACGTACCGCGCGGGCTGAGTGACCACTGCACCTAGCGAAAGGTGAAACCAAGCTACCCCGTGGCGTTTACGCTCAGCGGTATTCAACAAAAGGCTTGAAGACCGTTGTTTGGACTACAGTACGGGGCAAGTATTCGACGAACGATAATCTAGTTCAGATAAAAGAAAAAGAATTAAGAAAGTGACAATGTGTCTCAATACAATAACATAGTGATCTTATGCAATAATACAGTAATCTTATGCAATACAAATTAAATTGTATATAATACATTAACTTAACGTTCAATAGTATATATTGCTTAACAGTTATTCCATCGTATCAGACTGTTATATTATATTAGATTGTATTAAATTGCATTTTCTTTCTATTATCTTGTATTGCGTTATATTAGAATGTATTCAATTTTATTATAAAGAATACTTTAGATTAAAATGCATTAAATTATGTTAGACTGATATTTCTAGTATGTCGTTATTTAACAAATAATCAGCTCCATTCATCTTGATAATATATGTTTATTTCATAAAAAACAAATATAGATGTAAAACATTAAATAATTGTTTATTAATATAAATTTATGAGCACAAGCGTGGCATGGTAAACAGCACACCGGTCTGCCACGCTTTAAAGGTCCGGGTTCGATTCCTGGTAGAACCAGAAAAATTTTTCATACGCTCTCGTAACTCCTTTTCGGTGGTCTGGCAAACCACCAAAGAGTATCCATGCCACGAGAACTTCTATCCAAAAATGTGCCGTTCGGAACTGGCGTTTAAACTGTAGGTCCCGTATGCATGTATATAATCTGCGTGCACACCACATGCATACGTGAGAGAGAGAGAGAGAGAGAGGTAGGCCTAGGCCCGACTCTGGGCTGTGGCACCATTGAAAAAAAAAATATATATATATATATAAATTTATAACTGTATTTTCAATTATGCGGACATGACAAATAATTTACAATTATAAATGCCGGCTTTAGGTTATATTATATATATTTGTGTTTATTCAACATATTATATTATTTTGTATCGTACATGTCGTACATATTATATTGTATATATTATCGTATATATTATATTTATCATATTGCATTGTATTTTATAATATTGTACTGTATTGTATAAAGATATAAATAAAAGTAAAAGTAGATTTGAATCGTAGTTGAATTTTTTTATTTATACCACCTCTTCAGTTATTATGATGCTCCTAATATCAAAATTCGAAAATTCAAATTTCCCGTCTGAAATTCATTACATCTCTTTGCACATTATATTTTCCTGATACCAAAAAGCGAAAATCAAAGCAACTGAGAGAAAATTTCGCAAATTTTCAACTTCCGGCCGGAAATTTGTGCTACCTTTTTGAATATTCTCTTATATTCTCTTAATATCAGGATTTACGGATGTAATATCAAAACATGAAAATGAGAAAAATCCAAAATTCAGAGCCAAGATTTTGGATAAATTTGTATCAGGAGAATATAATGAGCAAGGAAGTGGCACAACTTGAGATTCCGATGACCTCTTCACTCATTATGTTCCCCTGATACTCGAAATTGAAAATTCAAAAAGTTAGGAATGAAAAATTCTCCAATTGCGTGAATTTTATTAGGAAAAATATAATGAGCAAGGAGGTGGCGCAAAAGTTATGAATATCTTTTCTCAATTTTCTTAAAAGAAGCTTATTTAAACTAAGGATATAAATCAAATGATAAGTCTAGTAATAAAGATTTATAAATAGATTATACATAAGTATGTAATAAAGATTTATTCGTTTTTATACAATCATTTTCTGTACATAAAAATATTACAATCTAATGCAAAGTATTTATATTTTTTTTTATCTTAATATTAAATATGTATATTATACACACATATACATATATACACAGAATATCAAGTGTAAAAAATATAATAATATATATGTGATATAATACAACGTATATATATATATATAACACATTTATATAATATAACATGAAGTTTATAAAACGTACATATATTATGTAATAATACAAGTAACTTGTAAAGAGAAATACAATACTCTAATATGTCATTCACGTGTTCGCTGCATATGAGTTATTTAGATCTTTCGACACCGACTTGTGGCAATGTTGTTTTAAAAATTGATGAAAGTCAATTAAAGATACTTAAGTAAAGCAGCGTAATGTAGACCGTAGTTCTTCAGCAGCTGCAGAGAGGTCGCGTGTATGATAACTGCATACCTGAAACATCAAAGCAGATCTCATAAGTACCGACCGGTTCCCGGGTATTATAAAATCATTTCGTTTTATAACCTTAATTATAACATGTATATTAAAGAAAAAAAATGTCTCTTAAATATTATTTCATAATCATAACAGGTAAATTATAATCTACTTTATAAGTAATTGCTAACTAATAACTGGATACATGAGTTACTATTTTGCATTGCAAAATATAAATTTATAAGAGAATGGGCGGTTAATATATTTTATAAGAGAAGATATTAATATGTTATAATATTCTAGATGTTTATAATTATAATATTTATTATAATATTCTAAATATAAGATTTTGAAAAAAACTTATTCCAATGTATTCTATTTTATATAAGACATTTCGCGCAAGCACATATAATAAATCGTATGACGAATTCCTGCGGCAACAAATATTACAGTCGTCATCTCCGTTGCACGGGAAAAGAAAAAGTCCGGGACGAAGCGCTATTTTCTTTTTCCATCCCTTTTTAACGAGACCCCGATGAAGCTATGAATCGTACTCGTGACTTCACACCCTGTAGAACTGAACTGGACTCGAATGTGTGCGGCAGACCACGCAAATAAACACGCGCGAATTTATAGAACGGGAAAGCACGTACGCGGCGTGGGTCATTCCTTTTTACCGAACCTGATGGTTGCGCTCACCGTCGAATAGTCACCAAGCGGACTTCGCTGATGCAGAGCGTATAACCGCGAGATATTTTCTCCCTTATTTTCTTTTTTCTGTTTTCGCAAATCAACGGAGATACGAGCGAAAATGTTCATCCATAAGTAACTAAATCAACGTACGGAGTTATCTGTAAATCGTGGCAAGGTTCTCGTTTATTTATTATTGGCGTGAAATATGCGCGCTGCGTTCAACCGTTACCTGAAACTCCGCGAGTTCCTCTCATAACGGATCCCGTTTTCCACATACTACACGGAGAGCAGCGAGATGAAGAAACGGCGAGACGAGAAGTGGAACGATCGAGTGACACTGAACGTGGGTGGTATTCGACACGAGACGTACAAAGCAACGCTGAAGAAGATCCCGGCGACGAGACTGTCGCGATTAACGGAAGCTCTGGTGAATTACGATCCGATTCTTAATGAATATTTCTACGACCGGCATCCGGGCGTCTTCGCGCAGGTGCTCAATTACTATCGCACGGGGAAGCTGCATTATCCCGCGGACGTGTGCGGTCCGCTCTTCGAGCAGGAACTGGAATTCTGGGGATTGGACACGAATCAGGTCGGTCTCGTATCCTCGCATTCCCTCGAATAAACATGCATTCGCGTACTTCACGCTCCTCTTCCCCACATTCATTCCCCTAGCATTCACTCCCGATTATTTCCAGCTCTCGCCGTTTTCTTTCTTTTCTTCTGCTTTTAACGCTCTACTGTACTCCACGTGGAAATGGACTCGACATAATTCACCGGTTTAGTGCACAGGTCGATCGTATCGCCCGTGAAGTTTCTTTAATAGTTCCTTAATTAAGTTGACTTACCGCAGGTAGAGCCGTGCTGTTGGAGCACGTACAGCGTCCACCGAGACACGCAAGCCACCTTGGCAATCCTCGATAAGCTCGACGTCGAGGGCGAGAGGCTCAGCGACGAGGAAATTGCGCGGGTGTTCGGCTTTGAGGAGGAGTACCACGGCGGCGTCTTAACGAGATGGCAAAGGTTACGATCTCGCGTCTGGATCCTCTTCGATGAGCCGTACTCGTCGTTGACGGCCAAGTGCATAGCTTGCGTGTCGGTCCTCTTCACCTGCCTGTCGGTTCTCTGCTTCTGCGTGAAGAGTTACGCGGAACCGCCGGGGATTAAGCACGAGGAGGAATCGTCGGAGGACCGCTCGAATAATACCGGAAACGTCGATCCTCATCGAGCATTCTTCTATTTGGAACACGCCTGTAACGCCTGGTTCACCGTGGAAATCGTGCTCCGCTGTCTCGTATGGCTCATCTTGGCTCATCTTCTTCTCGACATTTTAAATACCATTCGAGTTTTATCCGCCACGAAACGACCGATTACCTGACGCTAAAATATTCTTGCAATGAACAATTCGTGCACAGAGGAAAAGATTACTTCGGATTTAATCAAGTTTCTTCGAGTGAAGCAAATTTGTCCGTTGGAATAGAGCAAACAAATAAATGTTTGATTCGATAAACCGGATCGTTTACTTTTTTATCACAAGCGATAAATCGCTTGAGAGAAGTAATATTATGTTAGGGAAATATTAAAGAACCTCTTTGTTTAAATAAAACCATACTTAATATATAATGAAATAATCTTCTTTGCTAAAAACCAAATATTATTTCCTCCAAATAATACTATTTGTCCTATCAAACGATATAGTTTAGAGAAACAACATTTTCATTCCAACAAAGTGATATTTTATATTAAATTTTTGTCATTAATATTAAACAAACAACAACAAGTAAGCGAGTAAATAAACATCTTTATTAAATTCAAAGACAATTTTTACTCTGTGTATCGTTGCTTCTTCATTTTCTACCTGGACAGCGCGCTACGTGAACGCAACGTTCGGCATTCCCGACTGACGTAATCAACAAGCTGTAGAGTTACTTTCATCTTGCGGCGATGTAGATGAGATATTGAACAGCGCGACGTCGTGAAATTAATTGCAGGTCAGCCCTAGCCTGAAGCGTTTCGCTATGTCGCCGGTCAACGTGATCGATCTGCTGGCGACGATGAGCTTCTATACGGAATTTTCGGCGGAGCCGAACCTCTATCTGGAACTGCTATCGATAGCGCGCGTTCTGCGGTTATTCAAGTTGACGAGACATTCGCCCGGACTTAAAATCCTCATTCACACTTTCAAGGCGTCTGCGAAAGAGCTGGCCCTGTTGGTCTTCTTCCTCATGCTGGGAATCGTGCTTTTCGCCAGTCTCATATTTTATGCGGAACGTCTGCAGGTACACATTCATGCTTCTGGAACAGAAATGCAGAACTGAATATTTTAAGAATACTATTCGCGCTCATCTAGTAAAATAATTCATATTTTCAGGTAAATGACAAGTTCAATACGCGTGCTCAGATTCTCTTCTTTGCGCGAAAGGTACATTTGTCGCGAATGAATAAATATGATGAGAAATGAATTCGACTGAAAGGAACTCGACTCTGTCCGATCGAATTGACCACAAGTTTAAGATGATGATTTCGAGGACCCTCGCAGTTTCTCAGCCCGTTGTCTTCCGGTATGGAGGCTCGCGTAACGCAACGGACACTTTTCAGGAGAATCCTGACAACGATTTTGACAGCATACCTCGAGGCCTCTTGTGGGCTTTGGTCACGATGACCACTGTAGGCTACGGCGATATGACACCGAAAACTTTCCCCGGCATGTTCATCGGCGGACTGTGCGCACTTGCCGGTGTCCTTACTATCGCTCTTCCGGTTCCGGTCATTGTCAGCAACTTCTCCATGTTCTACTCGCATACGCAGGTGCTCTCGCATTATATCCCACGCCCTCGCGCGCGTTTACTAATTTCCTCCGCGTATAGCCGTCCAATTGCAACATTGTCGTTTAATCGATGGCGCTAACTTTAAACAGCGGGCGCGCGCGAAAGTTAGGTGTAGATGCGCAACGTCACGAAAGGATTAATCGCGGATTTTCAGGCGCGCAGCAAACTACCGAAACAGAGGAGGAGAATTCTACCTGTTACACCGAGGCGACCTCATTGGAATCACACCGACAGCGGAGATCGTCGATTTCTAGCGAGCCTCGCCTCCAAGTCAATGCACTCGACCGGATTAAATAATATTGTGTAACGAACGATCGTCAGGAAATCCATGTATATACGTAATCAAATCAATTGCGCCTTTGAATACACGCAACGATAGATACTTTCCTCTGTCCCCAAAAAGAGACCTTGTATACACGTCTAAAATATAAAAAAGGGTTGACGTTATCGGTGTTATTGAGATTCGAAAGGAGGACGGGATCTCGGCAGCGATCGATTATCTTCGATAATCGCTCATCCATAAATCAGGCGCGCGAGCTACCTGTCCCGTTGATTTATTCATCGGACGACTAATTTGGCCCCTACAAACCCGGACGAGACTGGAGAGGCTAAGTTTGCGGTTTCCTACATCGAGCTCCGAAGAGAGCTCAGGTCGACGGTGGGGATAAGCGTCTCGCGATAGTCTCGCCGATGATCGGTATTATCTGCGGGTTATCGAACGGTAATACTCTTCGCCGTGAAGCGCGTCTAATGGGCGAGTGTCGAGGCCATTCTCGCGGCCGTAAATTCGGCGCACAGCTGTGGAGTAAAGCAGCTCTGCCGCTGCTGCCGCTACCGTTCGAGCGGCGGCAGGGCGCAAGCGTAAGCCATCGACCGGTGGAGAAATTCGCTCGGAGAGTAGCGACGACCTCGCCGAAGCGGCCTCGGGACATACCCTGCGAGCCCGCTTGCGAGACGTCGCGTCGCGTCCCGCACCCACGCACTCGCTTCTTCGACACTTTTTGAATTCGCCTCTATCTAGCGACTCCCACTCGCGAATGCTACCTTTGGCCGGCTAACGGGCGTCTGTCTAATCTCATTTCACCTGCCGATTGCGCAAAAATCGAGGAAAGAGGGACGTACGATGATAACGATGAGAGATTCGGAATTCAGCTCTCGACGGATCGCCGCTTTCCAGAGAGAATAGACACGGAATTTCCTCCGGAGAGCGAGACAACGAACGATCCCCGTTCGGTTCCCTGAACCCCTCTGGGGTTTCGGGACTTGATCGATTCGGGTGGACATCCGTCGCGAGGAATAATTCTCGTCTGGCGCATTTAAAATGCGACGCGGTAATTTGAATATTTCTGGCTACGTTCTCTGAAAGAAAGAGAGAGGGAGGGAAAGAGAGAGAGAGACTATGCATACGTCATTATCGTCGAATCGATCATCCCGCTTGGATATCTTTAACGAAGTTGTAACTCGAGACTTTGAAAGGTAATGCGATATTCGTGTCTGGGATGTATCGATTTACTTGCCGCGTGTGCACGTTTCATATTGTGATTTATAAACAACAATTGTAACGATAGAAACGTTCGGTGTAACCGTAATAATTCTCCCGTGACTGTCCGATTCGCAGGGTAATGACAATCACGGGAGATTCGAGGAAATAAATGAGGAGAGATTCGACATGTCAAATACTTTCCGCTATTATCCGGTAGATTGTACGGCGAGATGAAAAATGATGCGGCACGCGCGTAAGTCGATGAGATAGGTATACGCTGCCGTTTTTCTCGCTGCCAGAAATTGAAAAGCCTCGCGAAGATCGATCAGGGCGATTCTTACTATCGGGAATCAGCTCTCCCTTTAACACATTTATACACCAGACGAGGCCCGGAGACGGGAAAAGGGAGAGAGGGAGCCGGAAACTGAAGGGGAAAGTCGAAGAAGAAGGGAGAGAAGATAAAGAATCGTGTTTCACGAGCTATAAAAAGCGCCAGTATGCGACAGGGGTAATTCCGATTTCTCCCGCGGGTTTTGATTGTCTCGCGGTGAAAAATCGCAATCTCGTAAGGGACGTCACGTCGGATCGAAGGAAGAGCGCTGGAGAATCGCGCGGACGAAAAAAAAAGTATGTCCGACTCACGGTCTCTCGCCTTCGATTCGGAATCGCGTACGGGCTGCGAGAGAGAGTTTTTTAATCGCGCGATTCTAATCGCGCGGGCGAACGGCCTTGGGTAGAGACTCACCTCCAAAGACGGTTAATTTCAGACGGAAATCGATACGTTAAACGATAAGTGATACGGAGACAAGGAGGGTAATCGCGCGGGCTTCACGCGAGGTATAGCTCGCGCGGTATCCAATAATACCGATATCTCTTTAACATTTCACGGACAATCGACGCAGACGACGGGCATGAGAATGTCCGAGCAGACGGTGCAAAAAAGGCGTAAGCGTGTGCGACAAGGTGCACGAGACTCAGCGAGGGGTGTTCGATGAAGGTAAAGCCGGAGTCATCGCTTCGGCCGCCGGCAAGTCGGTCCAACTCGAGGGCCACTTGGTGGCCGTCGTCTCGTCACGGCACTTTGGAAACCCGCTCGAAGCGGATGCGCGTGCTCGCCCTTCGCACGCCGTCGCCGTCGCGACGCCACCCCACTCCGCCGACGCCTACGTCGCCGTCCTTCGTCGGAGATGTCGCTTTCGTTCGAGATCAGTTCCGTACGCGCACGAGTCGCAACCGAGCCCGGAGGAGTCCTCGTCATCCGCTGTCGGTCGGTCACGGAGACGACGCGAGCCGGCGACGACGATGAGTCGCCTATGGTGGTGTCGGGTGGCGCCGCGATGAAGGCTTGACCGCCGCCGATGATCCATCGCGAGCTCGGCGACGGGGAAAACGCCCTCTGCGACCACGGCGCGTTCCCTGCCTGACCTGACCTTTCGCCGAAGAGAGGGAGAGAGAGGGGAACAAAGAGAGCGAGAGAGAGAGAGAACGAGGACGAACGGACGTAGCACACGCAGGACGACACAGTGCCTATTGTGCGAGAGAGGCCATCCGTTAAATCGGTATACTTCGCGAGGCGCCATCGTCACAGCGACGACATGGAGAATGCGGGGAACCAGCGGAGCAGTGCCGTCGAGATGTCGCGGAAGATCGAGACATGAAGAGAGCGCGACCGAGGGTGGGTATCCTCCGAGGAGCTCGCCGTGGACTTGCGAGAGAGAGAGAGAGAGCGAGTCGACGAGGAGCGTCCGCGTGCTCGAGTGGAAACACGAGGTTGACACCTGTCCCTCGACGAGTGTCGTCCGCGGAACGTGAGCGATCCTCGGGTGCCGAGTCTTCGCGGCGATGATCCCCCTGGTCGAGGACGCTCGTACTTCGTTCTACTTTCGCTCCGTCCGGCTCCCGTCGCTGTTCGGCGCGTCGCTCGTGTTGCCACTACGCTCGGCCGGTTTCGCCGACCAATCGCTTCGCGTCCGACCTACGCTAATGTCCTAACGTTCCTTCGGTCCGACGCTCATTGATTTATCGGACTGGCCATTTCACCCCCGAACCATTCGCCGGCCGCCGCTCGATCGCTTCGCCCGTTTCGTGGGCTATTCATGAGCGTGCACCCGTTCGCATGTCGGCCATCCATGTGAAGGAAACGTCGCGGGTGGTAATGTCGACGAGCCGTACGGGGCGCTTATCGGCCCTTCGTGCACGCAGACTATCGATTCTCGCGCGACAAGGGGTCGACCGACGCCGCCTGACGCCGCCGCCGCCACCGCCGCCGTTACCGTCGATCTCTCTCCCACGCCAATTTGTAGCTCGTTCGCGGACAAAAGCCCTCGTTAGGCTCGCCTGTGTAAAAACGAGGACGCAGCAGCCGCGGTCGGTCGTCCGGAGATGCGCTCGTGCACGTGCGAAAATACGTGCGAATGACGTCACGGGAATGCGCACCGACCTCGAAGATTCGATCGTCGCCGCCGGACGTTTCCCGCCGCGGCGACCACCTCCGCCGCCGCCACTGCCGCCGGCGGCAGTGGCGGCGGCGGCGGTTCGCGATCAGGGTTGATTTAGAATCGCGTCTATCTAGGCGCGCTAATTCGAGGACTCAGGCACGTCGACCTCGCCCGCTGGCGCACGTCGGAGTGCCCGATGTCGCGCTCGCGACACCACGCACCCCGAGCGCGTGATTCGATGATTGAGAGACCGTCGGGAACAGTCGCGGGAGGGAGGGGGAGCTTGTCTTGTGGTCGCGCGCGCACACAGAGCGACACGCGGGATTGAAAAACCGATACACACACTCCGTGTCCCTTTGATTCACGCGCGCCGCCCTTCTCCACACACGCCGCACGCTCTTCCCACTTTTTTCTCTCTCTCTCTCTCTCTTCCGCTGTAGCATTTTCTTTTTTCACTTTTACCGCGGTAAAATATCACGCGGCTGCATTATAAGCGTTCGTAGTACGTACGTACGGTGTCTCACCTGTGCGCGCCGGATCCCCCTTTTAAACTTGACCGTCCCGCGTTTTATAACGAGAGGAGGAGTGTTGCGCGTGAATCGACGTGTCACGCTTCTAATCACTTCCGCCTGCATAATTCCAAGCGCCAAGTGCGCGGCTATCAATACTAATGGCCACGAAAAGGTTACTCGAGAGCGTTCCCGCTCGAGAGACGCGCTTACGCTCAGGTAATCCGATGAGAAACGGTGGCCGACGAGCGCGAAAGGTGCGAGATAACCGTGTAATGTAGCTGCAATGGACGGTTTTAGCAGCTTCCGCTTCTCTCTCTCCCTCTCTCTTGCGCGCGCGCACGAGCATTTAAATTCGTAATTCGCAGTTTAATCCCCGCGTGATCGCGCGTGCGGCGAAGTTACTAGTTTCGAACGGCAGATCGCGTGCAATCTCGACGTTCTCCCGTAACAACAACTTCAACGGTGCACACCTGGCACACCGAGCACTCCCTTCGTAACGTTGCAACTTTTAACCGTCGCGTCGCGTGGATGAAAGTCCAATGCGGTGTCCTCCGGCTCCTTCCTTCTCTCTATTTTTCTTCCTTTTTTCGCACGTAGACGCGAGATTCTAAAGAGCCGGAGCAATTACGGCGAGCCACGCGACGACGTCGCGGTGTTGGCGCGGCTTCCGATTAAATGTCAAGCGTCACAATTATCGCGGTAGTCGTAATGTTAAGTAGAGCAGCGGAGCGCCGCTCGTATTCCGAACTCGCGCGGTCTTAGAAATGTAACGAGCGGAATTCGCGGCGGCAACAACACCGTTACGATCCGTCGGCGGCGCCGAATGTAAATATCACGGATGAGATCACGAGGATGTCGATGTGGGCGACCGGCAGAACCGGGAGCTGTGATAATGTCCGGGGAAAATCATTTCGCGCCAAGCGCGCTTAATCCCCCTCGGGCGTTAATCGCGCACGCGAACGTGATTTTAATGCGTAATGGATAAGATTATGGGTGTCGCGCGCGCGCGCGCTCCAATTTCGCACGATTAAGCTGCACGCTCTCGCTGAAGTGGAGGGGGTGAGGGATGAGAGACTCTAACATAATATCAAGAAATCCCCCCGACAAAACAGACCAGTCTTAACTGGCAGTGAGGGGGGGGGGAGACGAGATTACCGAAAGCCCCGGAATTTGATTTCGGAAACCATTAGGGCCGCCCTGTGCGACATTTCTTTTTAATCGAATCTAATTAATTCGAAATCCACTTCCCTCAGCCCCGTCTAAATAATGAATGTTCACGGTGTTGAAAAGGGGGCGCAAAACTCCCATCGCGCGCGGAATCCGCGAGATCGCGCGATCTAGATGCGCCGATTGTTCGCAGATCACATGGGTTTCCTTGAGCCGGGGTCGGCGGTAGCAGAGCCGTGATCAAAATGAACTTGATAAACATGGACGCGGAGAACCGCGTGGTTCTGAACGTGGGCGGGATCCGGCACGAGACGTACAAGGCGACCCTGAAGAAGATCCCGGCGACGAGGCTCTCGAGGCTGACCGAGGCGCTCGCCAACTACGACCCGATCCTCAACGAGTACTTCTTCGACAGGCACCCGGGTGTCTTCGCCCAGGTACTCAACTACTATCGCACCGGCAAGCTGCACTATCCCACGGACGTCTGCGGCCCGCTCTTCGAGGAGGAGCTCGATTTCTGGGGGCTCGACTCTAATCAGGTCGAGCCTTGCTGTTGGATGACCTACACGCAGGTATATCGCGCGCGCGCGCGCCCACCAATCGTGCACGCGCCTAATTGCGTAACCGGAGCGTAAGGCGCGTAATCGCCGAGCTATCGCGCGAATATCGAGTGACGTGCACGAAGACCGAATTAGAATGGCGCGTTAACACACCGACCGTTCCGCCGATGCATCGCGCGAGATATCGCGAGATCCCGACGCGACAGCGGAATCTTGACGCGCGATCCTGCTATACGATCGATCGAGCTGATTGCGTCTCGCGGCCTGACGTTACATTTTGCAATTCGCTCGGCCATTATTCGACGGTTCCCGCGGGCGTTCCCGAGACAACTATCGGATTTCGCGCGTCCTCTCCGCTAGGAGGGAACACGAGTTCGCCGGCGATCACGAGGCCACGCGCCGCCACGTCGAATCGTGCTTTCGGTCGAATCCCATGAATTAACGATGTTTTCCCTCGACTTTAATATCCCCGTCCGTGGAGCTCACGCAGCGGCGGACGCACGTGCGCGATCGGACGGTCGATCGATCTCGTCACGTCGTCGCACGCGTTTCACCACCGTCTATTTTTGGACCGTATTTTCCCTCTCTCAATCTGTTATATTCACTTATAATATCCGTCGTTCCTCCTCAAGATGACGAGGGAGTTGTGATAATAGATCGGGTATTAGCGACGGAAGCAGCTCCCTTTGTCCGTCTCCTTTCTCATCTTGGAAAACGAATAATTCATCGCGAGTATTAAGTACGTGCAGTCCGGTAGCGCATACGATCTGCGAATAGTATCTGAGAAAAAAAAGAAAGAAAAACTAACCCGGACGTTGCGATGTAGGGTAGAGTCGAGTAAATGTACGCACGGCAAACGACGGACAAATCTGCCGGCAGGCTGGCCAAAGCCTGCTGAGAAGCGCGAGGCGGGTCCCATTCTCACATTCTCGTGAGGAGGGCGCACAACGGCCCCTGTGTACGCTTTATCACGCGCGCTTTATCTGTCCCCCAAGGCGAAGCACGAAAAAGCACATTCGAGAAAGAGTTTCGCAGGTACGAATAACAATCGTTGTTGCATCTCTCTCTCTCTCTCTTCCCATCCCCCCCTTCGACCCGACGCCCTTGCAGCATCGGGATACGCAGGAAACGCTGACGGTCCTCGACAGGTTGGACCTCGACACCGAGAAACCCACCGAGGAGGAACTGGCGAGGAAATTCGGCTTCGAGGAGGCGTACTACGAGGGAACCCTCACGTGGTGGCAGAAACTCAAGCCTCAGATGTGGTCGCTTTTCGATGAACCCTACTCCTCCGTCGCAGCTAAGGTACGACCCGTCGAGTGTCGAGCGTAGTATACCGATGTGAGCTTAATTCGCCACTTATACTACACTATATACTCGATCGCGAGTATACATTTAATCATTAGGTACCGGAAAAAGTTCGTGCGGATTCTTAGGTCGAAATCGAAACACTCGAAACTTTTTTACAAAGTAGTTTTATTTGACGAAGTAGCCACCATTGACTTTGACAACCCTTTTCCACGTCTGCACACCTTTTGGTGAGTTTGAACGCACATATCCACGTAGTTCATCATCTTCAATAACAGATGAACGTCCCGAATGCGGCTCAACGACTTCTCCAACGATCCATTACCTTCCTCAAACCATTTACATCATTTTTGCGCTGCTTTTTCGCTAACAGTACATCTTGATACCAACTTCATGCATTACACGTGCAAATTACCGACTGAAATCCGGCCTCGATTTATTGTTAAGGAGGAAACTTTTCCCGGTACCAGATATAATAATTCACTGTCAGTTGCGCTTTATTCCAGGACACTTTCGTCTTAGAATAAAGAGCAAAGGAAGACACATCGAAAATGTTTACAGTTCGATTCGTCGTCACCTGCCGACTCGAGGCAAAAACTAACGAGCGTATCGTTTGTTTGAATTACTGCTTACAGATAATCAGCATAGTCTCCGTTTTCTTCATCTGCGTTTCGATACTCTCGTTTTGCTTGAAAACCCATCCGGACATGCGAGTGCCGGTTATCGTAAATCGCTCGGTAAAGACTGACAACATGACGTCCTGGGTGCTGGACAAGACCCGTACCAACGCCCACGACGTCTTCTTCTACATCGAGTGCGTCTGCAACGCCTGGTTCACTTTGGAGTTCCTGATACGCATCACAGCGAGCCCGAATCGCTGCGTCTTCATCAAGAGCTCGGTGAACCTGATCGACATGGTCGCTACTTTGAGCTTCTATGTCGACCTGGCGTTGCAGCGGTTTGCCGCCCACCTCGAGAACGCCGACATCCTCGAATTTTTGAGTATCATACGCATAATGAGACTGTTCAAGCTGACCCGTCACTCCTCGGGCCTGAAGATCCTGATACAGACCTTTCGCGCCTCGGCCAAGGAGCTCACGTTGCTGGTGTTTTTCCTCGTTCTCGGCATCGTCATCTTCGCCAGTCTGGTTTACTACGCGGAACGCACCCAGTCCAATCCGGAAAACGACTTCAAGAGCATACCTCTTGGTCTGTGGTGGGCGCTGGTGACGATGACCACCGTCGGTTACGGAGACATGGTGCCGAAGACGTACATCGGAATGTTCGTCGGCGCGCTCTGCGCACTAGCCGGTGTCCTCACGATCGCCCTGCCGGTGCCCGTGATCGTTAGCAACTTTGCGATGTATTACAGTCACACGCAGGCGCGAGCCAAGCTACCGAAGAAGAGACGCCGCGTATTGCCGGTGGAACAGCCGCGTGTGAGGGCACCAGGCGCACCACCCGGAGTGCCCGGCGGCCCTGTCGGACCTCCCGGTTGCGGCCAGCAAATGTCGCACTTGCAGTCTGCAGGGGGCACGGTCACCACCGGGCCCCTCGGCCCGGGTCAGACGCCCGGCGTCGCGTGCCAAGGCCAAGGCCAGGGACCGCAGAACCGGAGGATGAACGCCATCAAGACGAATCATCCCAAGGATCCGTTCGCCACGAAAACAGGTAAGTCCAGGGAGCGTTGATTCTTCTTTCTCTCAACGGTCCGTCTAGCGGA
Source organism: Dinoponera quadriceps (assembly GCF_001313825.1). Classification (NCBI taxonomy): domain Eukaryota; kingdom Metazoa; phylum Arthropoda; class Insecta; order Hymenoptera; family Formicidae; genus Dinoponera; species Dinoponera quadriceps. The sequence goes on along the minus strand of NW_014554754.1, from coordinate 255,106 downwards.
TCTCGGGTGGTTTTTTGCTTCACTCATTCATCCGCGGTACAGTGAGAGAGAAGCGCGGTTTACGGGGGAGGAAGATCTCGCGGGGGTCGCGCACAAACAACGGGGTCCCCTCCCTTCCCACTAACCGTAATTTCATTCGCGAACACTCTCGAATTCCATCCGTCCGCCGCTCCGGCGATCCCGCCGCTACCTAACGGCTCTTCCACTTACAGAAGGGAGAGAAAAAAATCCGTTTCTAGAACGAATGCGTCTAACTGAATTCGGGACACGTCGGTTATGGATTCGTCGTATTCGTTTGTGCAGCGGTTTGTACAGCGCGAGCCTTTCTTCGCGATATTCTCACGAAAGACCACATCACGCGATGCACTGTACTTGGACTTTCAGATCACTTATCTGGAAGTTGTTTAAGGCGAGGCTGATCGTACTCGATGATGTATTTGTAACGACGTTTAGGCGATATGGAGACCGCTTTATTGAAATGTAACCGCGAGCCGGAAAACGGAGGGCGGTTCGCACCGGGTGGGAATTAACATATTTCGTAATCCACAAAACTGCGATTTCAAAGGACTCATATATATATATATATATATATATTTCCGCTCGGTATAATCTCTCTCGTGTATACCGTCGAATTTAAATGTCGCGTGTTAACGTCCACGTCATCATGCACGAAACGTAAAATGAAACATTGCATCTGAATACGTATAACATTCGCATTTATAGCGCGAGCTCAATGCGCTCAATTGCCAATCGAGGCGTACGTAGAAATCACACGTAATACAATTCGAAACGATACAAACTGTAAGGCCTTTCGGACGTGTCTCTGAGGCAAATTACCGGCAACGCGCGAGGCAACATTCTCACTCACGAACAATGTGCAAATTGACGAAAAATCGGCGAGAATAATGAGAAAAAAACAAACAAATAAGAGAAATCAGGCTAGTTCGCAATTTTTTTCGCGAATCTCGTTCGTCCCGGCCAATCTCTAGTGTCTCTTTTTCTTTTTTTTCTCGTACGGTGGGTTGCAGAGGAGGACCGGAGGATCTCTGATCTACGCACCAACGGGACCAAGTCAGCCGGAGGTTTGAGTTAAGCCATGATGTAAAAAGATGAGGTGTAACGTTCCCGTGAATGCGCATTCGTCCAAAGTAATAGCGCGCTCCCCTCGACCAAACTGGGAGTTGGTCCCAAATGTCGAAAAGCAGTACGATTGTTAGCAGTAGTGCGAATTAGTGCGACAGATCACGATTAAAGTGGTCCGCTAGACTTGCCGGATCGGTTCTCGTTAATAATTCTCACTCGCTCTCGAGAGATCGCCCGTTCGTTTCCGCATCTTTCTTCGTTCGTTATTTCGCATTCCGATCGACGCCAATTCCCGCTTCGCTTCGCCGATCACGCGAAGTATCGTTACACTCGTCGTATTATTTTCATCCCGCATTCGTGAACATTTAATTTTTAATATTCTGATACTGTACGTGTGTATATAATTGATTTCCGCATTTGAGACCGATTCTCCATTGGCACGTTCCACTATGCTGCCGCCACTGTGTACGCGACGTTACAGCTTGTCTTCTCATGTCATGGATCGAGCTAGAACCAAGTTTATTCTCCACTACCGAGCAATGCCCCGAAAGTGGAGGGATTCGTCCGTTTGGAAACTGCCCAGCAATAGAGAATAATCTTGATTCCCGCTTAATTCTAGATTTCCAGAATATAATAAAGCGATACATACATATACCGTCGGGACGAAAAGAGTCTGAATGCGAGAGTCACTCACGGCGGCGGCCAATCACTTTTGCGTCTCTCTTTCTTTTCTCGTCTTTCGTTTCGTTACCCGGCGGGTCGTGGAGGCTGGGGGAATTTTTACTTACGGCTTTCCGTGCCGCCCGAGTCGCCCGGTGGAGGTTTTGGGTTAAACTGCAATCAAGATTATTCTCCACTGCCGTGGTTAACCCAAACTTCCGGCTGTCTTGGTCCCGCGGAAGCGTAGGTAAAAATTTCTCCGGCCTGGACTGCGGACTTCGGATAAACAATAGGTATATATACATATATAAATATATTGATACATATACGCATATATCGCATCGGGACGGAAAAAGAAGAAGAAGAAGAAAAAAAGAACGGAGAAGAAAAGAAAGAAGAAGTGAACGCGAGAGTCTCTCGGCGGTAGTGTTACCACGAGTCATCTATCGATCTAAATAAGCAAACTGCATTAGGAAGTCAAGGAGAACTTGTGTGTAGCGAGTAGGCAACTCGTTTCTTTAGAGTAAATTACCTCCTTCCTTCGCTTACGTGATTTGTATTTTTTAAGGATTCGCCAAGTAACGCACTTCTCGCGCGCATTGATGATAGCGTGTAAACGAATCGATGTATTCAACACTACGTATTTATCGATAATCGAAACATCCTTTAGTTCGAGGAATCTTAATCGGATCCTTTTTTTTTCCGTTTTCGCGTCTCGGTAATAAACGTCACGATACGATTTATAATTTACGCTCGCGACGGAACCTTTTACACACTCTTATCGTTTATCGTTCGCGACCTACTTTCATCTTGAATATTTATTACGATAATATAAAATCGTGATATCTCTCTCTCTCTCTCTGCGAGTGTTTCTCAGCTGAGCAAGTGCGACATCGCGATATAAGGCTAATTTCGGCCAAACATCACCCGCGATTACGAGATTACACCTCCGTGTCTTTCTCATCTCCCGTCAAGAGGAAGAACGTCCTCTTCGAAATATCCGTTCCGTCTGTTTCCCTTTACTTTTCGCGATTTAATATTCGTTCCCGTCGTTCCGAATATAGTCATTAATAGGCAGACGTAAAATGAAAATATCCCGCAAGAGTGCAGCCAAATATCTTATACCGTCCACACCAGACCACACCGTGTTTGTGACTCACGTAAACATCGTGTATCAACCGTGGCTTCTAAATTTAAGGTAGACGGTGGATCACCAAGACATATTGTGGCGAGGGATATGCGCGCACGGTAGAAAACGGGGACACAAACTTTTATCGTGGCACCTCGAGGCCGTACCGACATCGTTGTCGATATCATCGCTTGAGTCTATATACATGTTACCTCGATTAGAAAAAAAAAGGAGAGAAAAAGTACAGGGAAACGTCGACCGCGCTCCATCGCGGAAGAACACCTCGTCCCAATCTTCCAATCCCGCCGTCGTCTATATTATTAGGCCATTCCTCCCCCCTTCCCTCCCCGTACCATCCCCATCGTTGATAATGTTCCCGCGGCACTCGTGTGAAACGGCAAAAATTCCGAGAGAGGAAACCGACCACGTGGGGAATCGCATCGCAATTGCGTCGCACGCTCGTTTCGTGTGATATCAATAAACGCGCACCATACATTTTTTTTACACGGAAAAAAACATTCAGTTCGTGTGAACTAAATTTCGGTCACGACAACCGAAATTTTCTGTTATCTACGGACCAAATGAAAACTCGATTGTGGAAGCAAAAAAATTCCTATAGAATGTTTCCGCCGCTCGGACAATTGTACTCGGTTATCTTAACCGAGTTAATATTGTTACTCGGCGAAAATATTATTTTTCTCCTGGTGGGACTTGAAACTCTGAAATTTCTTGATTCCGAGACTATAGTCTTAGACCGCAGGACCACTAACGCTGTTGATATGTCGTATCCAACGGCAGTACACGTCGCATTAATACATATGAGGGGGAAAATTTCGGTTCCTCATACCGAAAGCATTTGTTGATGTAAACAGCTTTTCAGCTAGTGAAAAAAGGCTACATGTTATTATAGCCGAAACTCAATGAACTAAATATTTTCGATTGCCATAATCGAGTTAGTTTTTTTCCATGTAGTACGTACACCCTTGTTTTCGTAGATCTTCGCACGTATCTGCGGACATACCGTACGTGAGTACCGTGCATACGTAAGACGTCGATTCTGACCGCAGCGTCGCGTTCATTTTCGCCGCATCGCCGAGATTCGCGATCTCTGTCGTGTTTCCGCGAAAAAGGAAAAAGAAAAGGATAGATCGTCCAGTCGACATCTCGCACTTTTAGCGGCGAGTGCGGTGAGAATGCGGGCTCACCTTCTCGCGCATCGTGAATATCGCCGGGACCAATCCGTGAAATTCCTCTGCCCTCCCTCCCCGAAGAAAAAAAAAAAAAGGAAATATTCGTGAGATATCATTTGTAATATCAGCGGGAGAAACGACTCCATTTCCTTGTCCCTCTTTGCACGCGGAGTAACGCTCCTCCGAGGTACTCGGTTACAGTAACTCTGTAACAGTAGCTGAGCGCCCCTTTCTACGTCGTGTATCTCTGTTGTGCCTGAAGGGCAGGTGGGAGAAAGGAAGTGCAGAAAGGAACGATAAAAGCATATCATATAGGCGATCGATTGTGTGTACACATCGTTTTGCGCGAACAGTCGGTGAGCACCTCGCCGACAGCCGTTTCGCTTGTTTCCCCGACGAAATGAACCGTAACTTGCGCGCGTTCGTTTCCGTCGCTTTCGAAATGATTTCGGAAAGAGCGCTTCCGTGTCTCTCAATTTTTCGCGTCTTGATTTTCGCGAACTTAGCGACGACCAGATTCTACACTCTCCGAGCGTATCGTATTATTCGTTGTCCCCTCTCCGATCCGACGATTCCGACACGACGAAAAGTGAATCACGTTCGGTGCCGATAACTAACGAGACCATGAGAGAGATATTCTTCTCGAGCGCAAAGAAAAACTCCGAGACAATCGGATCGATACCAATATATAGCCCACGCGTGCAAATCTGTCTGCGCTTCAGAGAGACGCATTACGGTTTACTTGAGTAACACCAACGATACTCGCGACTCTTCTCTCCACGTAGAGTAATGTAAGCGTAGTGCTGGCATATACATATATATATACGTATTGTAACCTCGATAATTTATTATTACGCACAAAAGTAAAGTTGCTTATGTATGTATACGTGGCGCGTCTACTTTTGTAACTAAGTTTTATACGTGGCGCTACGAACACGTTTATACATACACCGAGTGCTTGGTCTTACCTCATGATTTATCGTATTCCCGCCTCCGTGTTCTAAAATCACTCCTTTCGTCGTCGTCTATTCCCGACTTGCCTCTCCCCCTCTCTCTCTCTCTCTCTCTCTCGATATTCATCCGCTTGGAACGCAGTTTCACGATGCGATTTAGCGATAAGATTATTTTTAAGTCCGGAAATTCGCGCGCGCCGATTTTTTCAGGCCGCGTCGTTTCACAATAAACGGATTACTGCCTGGTATACATATATATATATGTACATTTCGCGCGTAACTTTTAAGTATTTTCTAATAAGCGAAAAGTAAAAACCGTATGCTCCTTTGTCGATAGCGCGACGACCCTAAAGAGACGATTGACGTTTTCACATTAGTTTGGGTGAATGTAAGCCCACGCTTTTCTTGACCGATCCTCTGTTTTAATAATTTTCGACATTTTTCAATAACTAAACGGTACCCTCGCAATAAAAAGCAAGTGATCTCCGAATCTCAGCGGCGCAACTTGACCCGATATTTGATCTTTCGGTATTTTAATTCCTCTTCGTATTGATTCAGCCGTTTGATCGCTACGCACGCAAGCACGCACGCAAATAAGCACGCACGCACGCACGCACAGACGCATGCATGGACGCACGAGAAACCGCACCACCCCGCCGAATCTACCCCTCTCAACTTCCCCGCATGAAACGTAAAAGATCCGAAGGAACTTGTCGCTACTTCGAGCTCCGTTTCAGAGATACTCGCGCGTTACACTTTTCGCGAAATCGAATATACTTATGTCACCCCTTACGGTCGTCGCCTCTCTAACGACGCGTATGAATAATTTGGCGGTAGACGGCTGTTTTAACATTCGTCCTCATTCGCCGTGAGCTTTTCTATCACCCTGAGTTCGCCCGCTGCTCGCAATCGCCCCGATTCTTTGTGCCTTAAAGACTGGCTTTCATATCCAGGGCTGTGTACCGTGCGGCCGTGCGCGCGAAAGAGACTGTGTTACGTCTTTACCACTTTATTATTACAGACAGTAGACGGTCTATGCTGTGGTCGCGCGCTATTCACGCAGCTGCTATGTTGAACAACTCTGAAGAAGGTGCACGAAAAGATTAACGACTGCAGATTAATGACGCCTCTCTTTCTCTCTCACACCCCCCTCCCCCTTTCCCTCTTTCTCCCTCTTTCTGTCTCTTGGCACGATTCGCAGGGGAAAATTGAAAATATCAGCTGGACAATTTCGCGCGAATTTTGATCATCAGTGACACGGCTCTGAGAATGCTCTCGATTTTGGATCGATTCTCCTCTCCTTCGGTATCGCTCTTTTTTTTTATTTGAGAGAACGTTCGAACATCGTGCGAACTGGAAACGACGATTCCGAAAGTGCTTCCAGTTAGCGTCTCGTTACGCGTAGCCCTGCAAATGGAAACCAGTCGCGATTCGATCCTGACTAGACTGTACGACGTATATCGGCAATAATAAAAATAGATTCACGCGCGCGCGCGCGCGCACGCACACACACAGATATATATACACGCACGCACGCAGACACATACAAACACGCGCGTAAATGTATATTTCACCGGAATGCTCGCATGCACGTTGCAATATTCAACATTGCTGACTCGAAATAAGAAAGCAAGAAAGCGGCGCGAAACCTCAGATCGATGCCGGAGATTCCGAAAATTTTCCTCCCTATCTCCGCGCGCGAAACCTGAGCGCGCACTCATCCACCCTTGCAATTGACACGACCCCCCGAGATCCGGGCGCTGCGATACCAAGCGCCAAGTTCGTCGGCCTTTTCTCTCCTCGTGACGGACTCATCTCGAACGGTCGAGAGCCCTTCCCTGTATCCCGACGTAACGTTTCGCAAATTTCGCCGCGCGCATGCCGAAATTCGCGCAAAACTTGCCAGGAACGCGAGAGCAACCGCTTATCCGATTTACCCGAAACACCGGAGACAAGTCTTTGTCTTTTATCGAACAGAGCCCGGGGCTCGTAAGACGAAGCTCGAGCGACTTAACCCTTTCCCGCTGTTGAAAATTAAACCAATTTTCTGATCTTTCAGGGCAGTTAATTTGAGAAAACGGCAGGAAAATCGCCGCGATTCGAGGAAATAATTGTACAGTTTGAGACCAAGAAGCTGCGTGCACGCAGTTTGTCCTGTACAGTGGCACGAGACAACTACTAGAGAGATGTAAAGACGCGCTGCGTAGAGAGAGAGAGAGAGAGAGAGAGGGAGAAATGGACACCCACTTCGCTACATTCTGCTACACTTTCCGCGGGAAAGGGTTAAGGGCGGACTTAGAATAATAAGAAACGAATATTATTATCTTCGACGAGTGGTAACGCGCGTAGATTCATCGTCGACGATTGAGTCTGATCTGTTTTGTTTCTTGCTCTCCATCTCTTTTCCATAAGCAAATAGAAGTTCTTACAGAAGAAAGATAGAGAGCAAGAAACAAGACGCAAAGAGCACATTGTAAACCAAGCTTTAGAGTTGCAGCCGCTTCCCCACTATCGTGAATGACGTTAAAAAGAGAGAAGGAGAAGGAGAGAAGGAGGGAGCGAGAGAAGGAGAAAAAGGGGGAGGATAAAGGGAAGAAAAGGAGGAGTGAGAAAACAATGACAAACGAAAAGAGCGAATGGAAACAAAGAGAGGAGAAAGGGGAAGGAGAGAGATTATCGAAGAGATAAAAATGCATATCGGCAGCGGGTACAATGAGCACGCACGCACAACAGTTTTTAAGGAGAATAAGCGAGTATGTATATATGCGTGTGTGTATGTGTGTGTGTGTATGCGTGTGTATGCGTGCGCGCGCATGTGTGTGGTATGTACAGACCTACGTGTATGTGTGTGTGTGTGTGTGTGTTTACGTGCGAACCCGCACACATTGTTGCTCTAGTGCTGCACCCATCGATAGCGACGACTTGTGGTACTCTTTTCGTGACGGCCAGTAAACATTTAGCATAATTTACAGTAACGTACGTTTCGCCGTTTGCGGTCGCCACCACCATCACGTTCGCTCGTTGCTTTACGTTGACCGTAAAAATAAAAAAAAAAGAAACGAGGAAAAGTTAAGGGGGTTGCCAGATGTCTGGATATTTTTCGCGGGAGGGGGGGGGAGGGATTCGTCGCGACGCGATTTCCTCGCCCTCGCGTACCCTCCCCCTGCTCGGCTCTTTTATATCGAGTGCCCCAGTTTAAGCCTTGACGCAAGTAGGGCCATTATACGCCAACACCATGATCAGGCGAAATTAAGTAATGAATATTGATCTGAGCTATTTGCGCGCTCACTCCCGCTTTATAAAAGCGTCAGCCGTGTATTTTTACTCGCCGGTTAATTTAGTATATAACGCGAAACTTTTATTTCCTCCGTTTACCAATCCCGTTATTTGCCGGCACTATTATTAACGCGCGCGCTGCACGCATTGATGTTAGTTCGCGTAGCGGACCACCCCGAGGTTCTTCGCGCTTCGCATCACGATTTCGCGGGAATGTCCAGGAAGGACTTCGGCCGAAGGGGCCGAAGGACCTCGCCGAGCCGAGCCGAGATTTCGCGGATCTGGCAATCCCGCTTGACCCTCGGGGCTGCCTTCTCCAAACGCGTTTTCCGTTGGTTCTATTGTTGTCCACTTCCCGGATCGAGGGTGGAAGTCCAAGTTTTCTAATACCAGGTTTTCTAATATCGTGTAGCATCGGTTAATCGACAACGCGACGCGCGGGACGTGCGAGTACGAGTCGAGTCGGATCCGAATCGCTCGGCCGGGCGATCGATCACCTCGGGCACACAACTGTGCACGAGTCCCGAACAATAGCCGAAACTTCAAAGTATACGACGACAACTGTCCGCGTTATATTCGATAACCTCCTCGCGACACTCGTCCCCACGCTTGACTGTCCGGAAAAAGGAGGCTTTCGCGCGAGACTCTCGTCGCGTGTCTGCGTCCGAATGCCTGTGTACGCACGTACGCGTGTGTATGTGTGTATGTGTACGCGCGCCCGCGAATACTCGGTTTTCCAAACACTCGGAAAAACTCGTCGAAGACGATTGTTGGAAACAGTCGCGCCTCGGATTCGGATCGAGCCATGAGTCTCTCTCTCGAGCGGGTACTCGTACGTCTCTCCGGATTTAATATTACCTCATAGGCATCGTCATTTATTCGATACTCTCGCGTTGTCTGCGCGCACCACGTAATATCATCACGATTTGTACAGCGCGCTCCGCCGTTATATCGCTCGACGATTGTAAATACAACGACGAACGTCCGACGGTTTCTCTCGGGAACACATAGCTCAATCGGATGTGCGCGGGGATGCTGAGTACGACGGCAGGTCCGCCGAACGCAGCTTCGTCGGTCCTCCGTCGCGAGAAATTGCGGATTAATTAAAAATTAATTAAAAATCCCCCACACCTTGTGTACTCCGCGTACGATCGGTGTGACAAAAGTTGCGACACTTCCTTCGGTGAGTCTCGCATTTCGTATCCAATTGAAAAATGTATTTCTTGAGAACTACTAAAAAAAAAAAAACACGAATTCTCCTATTGGATACCCGAGAGCGTTGGGAAATTAATCGAGGAAAAGCGTTGCAACTTTTGTCACGCCGACTGCATTACGATGCGTCGAGGAGACTTTGAAAGAAAAAAATGACGAAGACGCGAGGCCGTGTAAATATTCTCTTGAGAGAATCGGTACGTTCCGCTTATTGCGCGTCCCGAACGATCACCGTCATTGAGATTACGTTCGCGCGAATTTCCCCCGGGCGGGGGGGGGGG
>NW_014554754.1:163387-245285 GCF_001313825.1 Dinoponera quadriceps | reverse complement strand
GGGGGGGGGGGGGGGGGATATGTGGCCTCGGGACTGCGGATTGAACAGCCCGCGGACATCCGAAGTTGCATCGGTAAAGTATTAGGGCAGAAACGTGTGCCGCACCAAGTGACCGTACACAGAGACACGCGCAATCATACAATCGCATCTACACGTTCGTCGCGATCATAACCGCCCTCTCTTACGCTACTTAACGGTCCTTTTGACTTCGTAGATAGTATGATTTTCGAATTGTACGAGAAAACAGCGACGTTGCCGCCGACGACGACGACATCGAGAAATAAACCGCCGCTTACCGCATTGCGGTACATTGAATTGTCTCCGAATTTATCGCCGCGAAAATCTCGTTGTTATTGTTATCATTGCGAATTATATTCGTATCGTTATCGTAACTATGATTATTTCATTGTATATCACACGACACGCATATAGATACGTACGAGAAGCTGAATGAGACAAAAGCAAGACTAACCGCGAGTATCTTGACTCGTACGAGACGACGACGACGAGAGTGCGGACTTTCTTCTAGGAGAGCAATTCAAAATGATGTTGTCATCGTCGACATATTATTGCATTAACATATTATTATAATTTATTCTTATAACGTCATTATATATCGTTATCGCTACGATTGCCGTGATTGTCGTCGGCGCCTTCCGCAGCGAAAGCCACCGTTACGTATTATACATATTATTAGATAAACGTATCGCCGCTGATCTCACGTTTGAGGGATTTCGACGGAGAAAACCGATGATGATGCCCCGTGATTAAACTACACTGCGTATCGTAGCCGATGATCGTGACGAGTAATCGACCAGAAGAATTAAGAAAAAAAATATAAAATTAAGAAATAAATACAAGAAAAATACAAGAAGCGGGACACAAAGGCGAATTATATATCTATCACTGTATCGAGAGTTGTGCGCTGCGTTTACGATTTATATATATAAGCTAGTTCATTTGTAAATAAAAAAAAACTATTTGACTCTTTGACTCGTCGCGTTGTTAATTGATTCTCGCGCGATACCCCAAAATATCCCCCATCCCACTCGTCTCTGTGCAGAAAAAAGAAGTGCTGGATTCAAGTATATAAATAATTATTACAATTTTCTCTTTAACAAATCTTTACTTGGATTGAGGAAATTTAATTTTGATCAAGTAAATACTTCATTTGGAAAATATTTTATCTGGATCGAGCAAATATTACTTACACGTGTGATCAAGTAAAAATTTCTTAAGAAACATTGGAGTAATTATTTACACTTGAATCTAGAATTCTTTTTTCTTCCGTGCACGTATTGTCTTATAACAATTTCTCATAAATCTATATTGCTTCCTCACGCGAGAGCTTGTAGACGCAGAGAGAATTGCGGAATATATTGAAGCCATAACGAGATGAATACATTCAGCCTCGATTTCGCGCGATGATAATTTGCGAAGAAAAAAACTATTTGTACGACTCGGACTCTCGTAGCGTTGTTAATCGATTCTCGCGCGATGCCCCGGAGTATCCCACCTTATCCGTCTCTACGTATTGTTTTACATTCATTTCTTCAAATCCAAATCGCTTTCTCACCAGACGCTACCAGATGCAGAATCGCGAAACATGAGAGATACGCGAAGCCGTAATGCGATGGATGTGTGTCTCGCGCGCGATAATTTCTGAAAAACGGTACCCAACGCGACCGGCGAGAGGGGAATCGTCCGATCTCTCGGCAGGGAGGGTCCTCTTCGTCGTCCGATCGTCTACGACGTCTCTCGCCTCGCGAAGAGAACACGATACAATCGCGCGTTCAAGCGACGCAGGGCAACTGCTGGTACATGAGACACATGCCGGCGTTGTCCTCGATGGTGCCGCTGCCGGTGTTGCCACCGGGTCCGAATGCCACCCTGATGCGGAAGGGCGTCGACCAAGTCTCCACTCGACAGTTACCCTCGGCGTCGAGCTCGTCCCGGCTGCACAACGAATTGCCGCAATGCTCCAGATTGCAGATACCGGCCATGTTATTTCCGGGCTGCAACGGACGTGTTCGGTGTGTACGGTCAGCGCGCATCGAGCGAAATGCAATGCTCGCGAGCCGAAGTGAACATGAACTCACGTACCGTGATGAACTCCTCGAAGTCGCAGGGGATGAGTATCCTGTCGCGACACCGGCCGCCGACCGACGGCGGGGCCGGGCTCGAAGCGCCGGAGAGGGCCGTCGTCTCCGTCTCGGGCGATCCCGCGCCCGAACCCTCGGCGACGTCCGCGTCGGAATTGTTCGCGAATCCAGCTTCGGGGGCGATGCTCGGGCTGACAGGCGTGGCGGACGCGTTTCCGGTGGCCACGTTCGCGGCGTTCAACGTTTCCGGCGAGCCGAGTCCTATCCGAAAAGAGTCTCGCGTGCACGGTTGATAAGCGATACCGCACATGTCCCGCTCCTGACGCACGCACAATAAGTAATCGTGCTCGGCGAGGTATCTGCCGTTCGGCAGATAATTGAATGTCCTCAGCGTGCCGTTCGGTGAGCGAAAGTATTGGAGGCAGCCGACCGGTGCACGCTGCTCGAAACCCAGCTGCAGCACGCGCATCTCCCACATTCGTGACTGCAGTCCGCCCGGCAGCCGGAAGTTCAGGCTGATCGGCTCGTCGCCTTCGTTCACGTCCACGTATACTGTCGATACAGGCCGGGCGCGTGCTACTTAAATTCCTCTCGGGAAACATCGCGCGCTACGCTCTGACCGAATGAGATTCTCACGACGGACTCTGAGAAACTCTGATCTTTTCGTTCCTACTGTACCGTATATATTAGATCATTTTATCAGGATATCGGGAGTACATTGTAGAAACGATTACTCTCTGAACGGTCTGCAATTCAGCGACTGACAATCGAGATGAGATATCGCAATTTATACAAAAAGTCCGGCGGTCGAAACGTTCGAAATCGAATATAAGCGGTTCTCACCGTGCTGCCCGCTGTTCCACCCGCACAATTCGAAGGACGTCCTGCCGTTGTTAATCTCCATGACATCCTCGTCGCACACACCGGTCATCGCATTCGGTTGACCCTGAAACATAATCTTACCGGCTCGGCATATTCGTTTCGCGTTTTCGTACTTTTCGTCGCGATCGTGCGACACACGCGACCGAATCCGAAAAATAGATTTTTGTCCTTTATTGCGCTCTCTATTCTCGTTTAATTGCAGTGATATAAAAATGATAAAAAACGCGCTATTAATAAAGAAGGGACATTTTACGGACATGACGAGCAAGTAGCGCCGTGTCTTCTGGGTGACGGCAATTCAGAAATAATCTCCGTCGCTCTCTCTCTCTCTCTCTCTCTCTTTCCTTCTCACTCTCTTTATCTTTGCGAAAGAATACGAGCTTCATTCACACGTCGTGCGTGTGTGTGTGTGTGTGTCAGTATCGACATTGCTTGGCGACTCGCGGAATATTAGATGCGCCAACGGAACGACACTAGGGGAATCGACAGTTGCGATCCACCTATTCCCCCTTGCAGATAACGCTCTAAGTATAATAAAGTATCCCTGAAACTTACAATGTTGAAATGGACAAAGTCGATCCTCAGCTGGCTGACCTCCGTATCGATCTTCCGTACAAGCACCGAGCAGTTCATAGGCCGGTCGATGAGGTTGGGAAAACCAGGACTGGTCACGTAGGTTAGATTATTTTGCACCTCATTGTCGCAGCTTGCCGTGACTGAGAACCGTGTGTATATTAATTACCGGCGCAATTGATCGAACGCTCGTACGTATACGTGTGCGTGTGTGTGAGCGCGCGCGCCAATGTGTCTCGCGTTTTTCCGTTTGCGTTACCGAGTATTTTATCAGAGACGCCGACTTGGTCGATTGGCCGGCTGACCACCCACTCACCTGCTTCGTGCACCTGCTTGTGTCGGTTCTAAGCGCGATTACAAATTGCGTGAGCGCGTTGTGCGTACAACAAACGGACGTGCGATACGTCAACAAACGCGACGTCGATTGTCGCAATGCTCGCTTGAGAAACGTGACGGTCGCATATATTTCAAACCGAGAGTCGTTAATAATAATTCTGTTAGCCTTCTGAAGTTAAGTGGGAAATGAGACACCTGAGTTTAAAGCGTCACCGTGACGCTCAACTATAAAGTGCGCAGTGTGCAAACTACAACAATTCGCCTCTCCTTCCCGTCCTACTTCTCTCTCTTCTTCTTCTTCTTCTTCTTCCACGGGTACCTGAATAATTGAATAATTTTCACCGAGGGGGCAGCCCGCATCGAAATTTGTCAATTTCACGCGGCTCAGGGTGATGCGCGCGGCAAGTGCGCGCAAATTACAGCGTAATCGCTGTTACACGATAAAGAGGAGGGGAGGGGGGAGAGCACGCCGGAGAATCTTCGCCGGGAAATCTCCCGCTTGAAATTCATGCGCGGATGGATTAAACGCGCACGCGAGACTTCGTTCCAACGACTTTCGCGTCCCGCACCGTCGTGGGCGTCGTCGTGCGATATTCTCGCGAGCAGCCTCCGGCTTCGATAACGAGTTCTCATTCAGGTATTCAGTGACCGTTTTAGAATCTCGGGACGCTATTCAACGGGCCGCTAGCTAGAAGAAACGGTTACTGCCTTCGCATGTAGATCTTACTTCCTCCCTACAGCTGGGAAACAACTTGGTGGACAATATAAAAAATGCATGAACGCTTGATGTCGCCGTGTTGCAGGCAGGACAGCGTAACGTTGCCAGCGGGATGATACACGCATTCAACGATTCAATGAAAAGAGCCGAGAGAGAGAGAGAGAAAAAGAGAGAGGAGGAAAAAAGGAGAGGATAGCTTTCGATCCGAGGCTCGCGAGCACCGGTCAGATTTATTATATGCGTGCTCGCGCACGCGTGATAACGAGATCTCCTTTGAGTTACGCGAGCAGGGTGAATGGTGTGAAATTTTAATGACGGTTTCTTCGAGCGGAAAACATTTAACTTCTCGATACGACGCGAGAAGCTCCTCCCGGCGAGGCGAAACTGGCTCGAGTGAATTCGCGTCGCTGCCAATTGCTGAGTACACGTTCGCACTTCGCGATTCTCCGATCGCCGCGGTATCATGTCCTCGCTCGGCATGATGCGTATTCGCAATCTAATAGTAAAACTCGGACACGGTGCGTCCATGGTGCACCTCTCGCTATGCGGGGACGGCGAGAGGTGGTATTCGGGAAATCGGTCAAGAATCCGTACGCACGGTATGGCCCTGTTTTCGACTGTGCGCGCAGTATGTACCGTGGTGGAAAAAACGAATGCGAGACCGCTGACAAAAGAAGAAGCGGCGAGGAGGAGCAATTGGACGGGAAACTTTATAAAGCACGGCCGGAAGACGGAACGGTCTCGAGCCGGTAATAAAAAGTTTTCCGCGCGCGCGCCGGGAAGCGATTTATATCACGGCGAGAATACGCTCGTGTCGCGACGAAAATTTTATCGTCGCCCGGGACATATCCGGCGGGTAACCGTCTCTTCGCGTTTAATTCAGATCATCATCGCGCGCGTCCTGTATCCGTGAAAAATTATTCACACGACGACGACGACGACGATACATTCATGAGGAGTGAAATTTGAAAAGGCGAACGACCCGAATCGACATTTTTTTACGATTCTTTGATGCTCTTGAGGATAGTTTACACCTATTTAAGCAGCCTGTAGACTACACAGAAAAAAAGCTAGAATCAAGTAAATGTAATTACCTGTTTTACTCTTAAATCAATATTTTTACCAATTTAATTATATTTCAACAATTTGTGTAAATATTTATTTTAATGCAATAATATCTTAGTTTGTAACTGAATTATTGAGTGTAAGTGTAAAATGTAAAGTTGTAAAATTTAAAAGAGTACTTACTAGAATTACATATGTAACATTTCTTTTCCATTGAAGAAATCTGGTAGTTTAAAATTTTAATTTTCGGTCCAGTAAATGTTTTCTAAGAATGAATTCCGATATCCTTAACATTACGAATTTGACACCTGTCACAATTGATTTAACATGTGCAAATAAATGTTTATTTAGACGAAAGAAATATTATATTGTGTGTATATATAGTCAGTTATATTTTTACTACTAGTAAATATTTGCCAAGGAATATTGGAGCAATCATTTTACGTGGATCAAGTAAATATTACTCGAACGATAGTACTTCTTTTTTTCAACGTAATAAAAACCTACTTTGACGATACTACATCTGTTAAGTGTTCTCCTGAGCCTCTAATTTTACAGACTCAATTTTTAATATTACCTTGAAGCTACGAATTCTCTCGATATCTCAGTTATTAAATTCACACGAGTATTCAAGACAACCTATCTTGACGCTAAAAACAGCGCAAACGGGAATCTAAAATATTTTCGTGGTCAAAGTAGGAGGAAATTAGAGTATCATTAAAATCGTACCTGTCTGGCTATCTCGGCTCCTACTGTATCGTAGAATTAAAGATTTAACGTAACTGTCTGGCTATCTCGGCTCCCACTGTATCGTAGAATTAAAGATTTAACGTAGAGCCGAAATTCCGGCTCAGGAATTCCGCGTAAATCTCGGAAGCGCGCGAGCCTCGGAAACGCAATCGCGCCCCGTCGTCGGGTCCCTCACGGTGCGATGCTCGTGACCGCGCCGAAAGGCAATTAAGTAACTGTATATAACTTGGCCTTCTCGAGAGTTCTTCCTCGTCGCGCGCGAGCTCTCCGCGTACCGTTCCTCCTTTTTTCCCCGCCATCCTCGAGTGCTCCCTTTCACGCTATCGAGGAGAACGTGCTGCTTGAGATCGCAGCTATAGCTATCCCGATACCGTTAAGCTAAGCGGAAGATCGCCGGTCGATGTGCAGGCGATGATGCGAATGCGAAAATCGCGCTCGGGAAGCAAACGACGAAGATACCTCGAATTGCGCGCGCGCGTCCCGAAGACTCCATCGAGAGAGTGCGTGTCCCTCTCGTGTTTGCGCGCGCCACGCTCTTCGTTCATCTCGAATCAAGAGGAACTCGGCTTCCTGTGCACATTTTTTCTAACCGTGGACGGACAGAACAGGCCTTTCGAGGCTGTTACAGCAACGTGCTATTTCAATTTTTTAATTTTTGCAGGAAGATATATAAATATTTATCGCGCAATGACGCACGTACCGGACTAGCAATTTCATTTTTTAATATAAATTAAACAACAAAAAAATAGTATTTCGCTACAATAACGGCGATCGGGCTTTAAAAGGACCGTTCTGTCTCCCCGTTGGTCGCTTCTGCAGATCTGAGAGATGTCGATATAAGTTTGGCAATGTTTTCTCTGTTGATTTTGGAAGAAGAACCGGTGGGGCCGATCGCACGGAGGAGAATATATCGGAAGACGCGGAGTACGTCGGCTGCGAGGAAAAGTTTCCGCTTCCGACCGGGATGAATCGACGTTCCTAGGCAGGACGTTCCGAATGCGCGCGACGATATATATTCGCGACGCGACGAAGGATGGACGCGCATTTACGCGAATGACAGGTATACTCACATATGCAGCACACACCGAATCCGAGCGCGCACGGTCCGTGGGACACTCCGTGCTGGATACGGCACTCGTATGTGTTCATGCATATCCCTTGACGTCGTTTGTCCTCGGACAGGCACTCCTCCTCGACCGGAACGGGGAAGAAGTTTAACACTGCGGGCATAAAGGTGGCCGGGCAAAAAAAGGATGAGGGAACGAAAAAAGAAGAAGAAAAAGAAACGAGAACACGGTACACGTGGTCGAGCGCGTGTGACGCGGCGAAAAACGCGTTTCGAAGCGCTCGATCTTTCGAGCGCTGCTCTGTCGCGAATTAATCCGTTATAGAGACGGATGTAACGGAATAATACCGATTATTTATAGTTTACACGTCTATTTTTCCGTGCTCCGTTTAAATGCCAGCGCTTTTAAATCATTCCCCCGGCATGCCCCTCGGATGTCGTTCGCACGCATTGGAAAAAGCTTTTCGAAGGAAATACCTCGGCGGCAAAGCGAATTTTGCCATTTACCTCCGCTACACCGTATCGCAGTCGATATATATATATCACGATACGTACAATATCACGTATACGTTCTTAAGAGCGAAACGGCACGTGCCTCGACTGACAAGGGACCAACGAGCGGCTTCGGACGGTAATGGATTTGTCGGGGGTCCGGTAATATGGCAGCGTTTACGTCGTTGTTGACGAACAATCGTATTGTGCAGCGAATTCGTTACGCGCTCCCGAAATGTATACGCACGAAGGGTGATGCAACAAGACAAACGCGAGAGGAATATTTCTCGAATACCTCGAAGGGATTCCAAGGAGCCGTGCGTCGGCGTTATTCGTGAGGTTCGCTCGCTCGCATTCTGAATTTGGAAAATATTTTCACGATCCGCGCGGCCGATCTCTTCGCAGTTATTTGCAGGGGATTACTCACCCCTCGGCGAAAATCCGGTCATATCCGGCGGCTCCGGACGCAGCTCGTGGGACGCAGGTCGATCCGCCGCACGGCTCGACCAGAAGTGCAGAGGTCCCCAGAATGACCATTGATGCGTGATCGCCGGCAAGGTGAGCAGCACACCGACGCATCGCCCCACCGTCGACGGATACGACGTGCCGGCTACCGTGACGATACACAAAACGAATACCCCATGAAAGCGTGAGAGCATAATCGCGCCTGGGGTCACCGATGCTCGCGAAAGACCGCACGCATTCCTGACGGCTCGGCGCAAACCCGTCCGCGAGGACACATCCGCGCCTCAGACACCGAGAGCGGTGCCCACCGACCGACTGTCAATGAGACCACGCGGCGAACAGACCCACGCATCAGGACCCCTCCTTGCACAATATCCCCCGTATACTCCTCCTGATATGTTTCCGCGTGCGGCATGAATTCGTATCGACGCGAAAGGGGACATGTTATAACGGTCACGAACATAAACGTACGTCCACGTGATATCTCGCGTTAGAGAATTCGGTACAAGGAAGAGAGGGGACGCGATTTATGACGAGGAAAGAGATCGTGATGCGAAGAACGTGATAAGTAAAATATTGGTAAATAAAGGAACCTTCAAGCGAGCGTTTAGGTCACCTTGTTTCAATTATTAACGACGGTTTCACATGACGATAAAATGACAAATATATATATGCATATGTATATGTGCGTGCGTGCGTGCATGCGTGTGTGTGTATAATTACTGATCGGTATCATTCATTAAAGACTGACATACTACTTGAAAATGAAATCCTTACTACCCGTAATTGAAAAGTTGTATCAAAAGATAAAAATGTCATCAAAAGGAATTAGTCATCAAAGAGATAGCTTGGGGCATATTTTATAGCTTGAAGTCTTTCCGGAGATATTGGTGAATGTAAACTAATTTTTAACAATGCTGCGTAAATACAAATCAAAGATCAATCAAATCAAAGATTCATCGAAAGTAAACATTTTTGACGAAGTTTGTCGAGTTGTACAATATAAATATCTTACACAAATGGCATTTATATCAATTAAACGCATAGACTTCGTTTTTTAATATACATATTCGCAAATTGCGGTTTGATTTTTTTAAACAAATTATTTAGTACCGAAGCCAAAACCGTTTTTCAGCTTTGACCGTTCACGCTAAGCGAACAAATCGACATTCGCCAAGCAATAAAAAACTAAAAGCTCTCTTTTTAAAACGCATTTATGACATCGTTATTACAGATGCATTTTCAATATAAAATCTTAATCGAAAGATAAGATTGAAAGTTAAACAGTTGTCATTTTTCATTTAACTCGATATATCTTCGCGATAAATGGCGGTAACGCTGCAAGTTTAATATATCTGGAAAAAAGAGAAATTTCAAGCTTTAAAATTTTTACCGAACATCGTCATTTTTACCAATACAGCTGCCACAGCTTGTTGAAT
Source organism: Dinoponera quadriceps (assembly GCF_001313825.1). NCBI lineage: Eukaryota > Metazoa > Arthropoda > Insecta > Hymenoptera > Formicidae > Dinoponera > Dinoponera quadriceps. Next base: position 235,397 of record NW_014554754.1, on the reverse strand, counting down.
TTGTATGATGTTTCGATATAAGGGGAAATACGCCTGACCAGCCTTTAAGTAATACTACTAGATTACTTTAAAAGAGTCTGACGTCTGATCCAGTGGTTGTGTCATACTTCATTTTTTATTTAATATAAAATATGTACAAAAGGTATACAGGGTCTAAAGACTAAGCCAATCCGACTCAATTATTCACAATGTCACTTATTATTAAAGCGCAGAGAATAATTTGAATTTACTATATCGGAGGTAGTGTACATTATCTAACTTACAGGCTATTAACGAGAAAATAACAATCACGGAAATCTATTACAGTAAGAACTTAAGAATAAAAGCACAAGAAAACAGAAAATAGCAGTATTACATATAGTCGGTTAACCAAACAGTTTAAATGGAAATGTTAATCCTTTTTATAAATTTTGATAAATTCCGAAAGAGTATAATTCCTGGTATGTATTACGACCTCTAATTACTTAATATAAAATGTGTACAAAGAGAGTACAAAGTCTAGGGATACCAAGACCACAAATCCTCGGCATGTACGATAGCGGCTCGTGACGGAGACTTTGGAACTAAAAGTCGGTGCGTACACACTCAGGATTCAAGACATGAACCTTCTTCAACTAATATTTATCGATCATTTAGTTGAGACTTAAACCTTCAGTTAGCCGCAAGGTTCAAATTAAATTTTCAAAAATGGTAAAAACAGATGCTAAATTCACGCGTTCGCCCTTACGAATAAAATCATGTAAAAGGTCGTTGTAACAAATTCCTACAAAAGGCATGATATCAGATACTTACGCCGATAATCGATTGATAATTAATATCTCGAAAACTAAGACTAGATGGACTGAGCGCTCAAAGTTCAAATATTTTTCAATTGTAGTTTTACGACTTCTGCAAACAGAACGCGGAAACGCTTGCCGCGCGGCAAGAAGCGATGCAGTAGCCAATAAACTTCTAGTTCTTACGGAAAAACGGCATGTTGATTGGTTACCGCGTCGCTTCTACCGCAGGCAAAGTGTTTCCGCGTTCTATGTGCCGAAACCATTAGCGTATTCAATTGCGTGACGTTCAATAGTGATCACCACGCAATTAAATAGACTAAAACTACTCATGCAGCACAAACTTTCAAAGGACCTCTTAAAGACGTCCATAGGATGTCATGCCCTAATAACGTTCACAACACGTCCATCGGATAATGTGTATTACATGGGCACATTAGATAAAATATTTGACTTATATTCAAACGTTTCATTCAGTTTGTCTTAGTTTTTGAGGCAATAATTATAAAATATACATTTGGTGGTTGACGGACAGCGTGGCGCCACTTAGCAGAGCCGAGCAGGACTATGGAGTTTGCTAGATGGTTTTAGTTGTGGATAATATGGTTCGAGTCTCGAGTGTAAAAGTATGACGTCAACTTTAGTTCCGCAGTTTTCGCTACGAGTCGCCACAGTACTTCGAGGTAAAAGTCGTGAAACGACACAACGGTGTGATCAGACGCCTCTCCTATTTTTCAAGTGATGATACTCAAAGGCTGATAAGACATACTTTTCCTTGTATGGAAGCATAGGCTAAATTTAATCGATTGTAACTTCCATAAAAATGATAGCGGAATGTTTAAAAAAAGATTTTAAAACTTAATGTTTCTAATTTTTAGATATGTTAAACTCGTTACATTAATGTTGTCTATCGCGAAAATATATCGAGTTGAACGAAAGATTGCTACTGTTCTACTTTCACTTTTATCCTTTAGTTCAGTTCTTACAAGTGAAAAGTAATTTTTATCAGGCATACGATAAATACATCTTAAAGAGGAAACTACCAGCTTTTTATTCGTTGCTTAGTGAACCTCGTACACCGATTTGTTCATCTATTATTAGCGATCAAAGACAAATTGCCATTTTTGCTTTGACATTGAATAACTGGATGAAAAAAGATCTACCACAATCTATATGCAAATTAAAGAGAACAGTTCGTACTTTTAAGCTATATATGTTCTATCTGTAACTTTTTATTTAAACGGTGAAACCAACAAAGTATGTTGAAAATTTTGACATTTGACATGTCTCTACTTATACATGCGTAATATAGTAAAAAGCAAGTAAATATTATTTTTGAAAATAGTCCTGAAAATTAGAGACTTCAGTTGCAAAATGAATCATTATTTATGCCAAAGTTAGTTGAATTTTCAGTTTTGGTAAAATAAATTCTATTGATACTCTCTATTGCAATCAGTTACTGTCTCTTCAGCTTCTAATTAAAAGTTAATTAGAAACTAAGAAGCAGCGTGGAGGGAATCTTGCCACGAGATTCCCGAGGATGAAAATATACCTAGATGGCAGCTCGCGTGTTCGGATCGCGCAATACGGACACCTGTCGTTCCCTCGACCCTTTCGCGACCTCGCCGCCGCTCGATCGCCACCTAGTTTTTCCATACGCACACCGTGTCGTCTGCTGTTTTTGCGGCCGCATACCTGAATCCGAATACCTGAACGAATAAAGGGAGGAACGCGCGCAGCGCCCGAGGAAAATGAGGGGTGCCCGGAAAAAAAAGAAAACGTTCGTCTGAACATCAGTCGAGCCTACGGTCAGTCAAAAGGAAACGGAGAAGGAGGCAGCGAGAAGCAGAGAGAGGGAGAGAGAGCGAGAGAGAGGGGGGAAGGGAGAGAGAGAGAGAACTTTACGTCGCTGCTGTTCTACAGAAGCGGTACAGGCATACAGACACCCACACATCTACATGCAACGACAATCGCGCGGAGGAGCGAGTGAGAGAGTGAGTGAGAGCGAGGGAGAGAGAAAGCCACGCGGAGCGTTTACAGTGTCGATGTGTGCGACCAGGTAACTCCGCAAGGAACACTCCCTCTCTCTCTCTCTCACTCCTCGGCCCGTCTCTCTCGCACTCGCCCTCTCTCGCTCGCTCTCACGTTGACTCACACCCTCTCCGGCATATAACCTCAAACCGTCGGCGAGTCCGTGTCGCGTCGTCTCGCTCGACGTCGATCGCCGTGCGTTCTTCGCACGCCAACCGGGTCGCCCGAATGTGCGTGGCGCGGTTCCTCCTGTCGCAGCGGGTGTTCGTGAGTCCCCGGAGTTTCTCACCACATGCGACTTGTAAGTACCTTCTCTCGTACGCACGTAGGTTACGTTCCTGCCGTTACGATGTGCACATACGCGGTGTAAACGCAGACCATAACCAAGAGCCGCGTCCCCGCATTTTTCCGGAACCCCCGGCTTCGTCGAACACGCGAAAATCGTCGATTTCACCACCGACGATCGTGTCGCAATCATCTCCGCGATATCCATCAATGAGATTTCCCTTGACGTTTCTCTTGGTATTTTTCGTGTTTTCTTTCCCGTCTCTCGCGACCGTAGGAATTCGAGGGACGCGTTCCACGGGGCGACATCTTCTCTCGTGTTTCCGTTCAAATTATTCTTGATGGGGAGCGAGGACGCGAAGAAATCGTGCGAAGGGACGCGAACTGCTTCGAGACGCAGCTCGTTCAGGGTGTGAATTGAAAAAAAAAAGAAAGATCGTGGACGCTGCTGCTCCTGGAGGGAGAAACATCTGGGTGTTTTCGTCGAGAAACTTGCCCGACCGGAACGCTTTTACTTTCTCGGTTGGACATGCTCGATGGTACTTTAAGGGGTTCTCGCCTTGCCTTTTGCCCGAAGGTAGGGCAGGTAGAAAAAACGCGCGGAAACTCAGTTAAGCCGCAATTTACCTTGAATTAATATTTATGCCGACGACTCTCGCGCGATACGCGCGTTTCGTTACTTCCTGCGTTAAAAAAAGAGCTTTTGTTTCCCAACCGACCGAACAAGAATGCGGAACGATACGAAAAACTCTTTATTTCAACCGGTTTACTCTCGTTAAGCCCATTTCAGACGATCCATAATTCATCAACCAAAATTCAGAGTGGAATTCTATTCGTAATGCGCCTTTTAATGGAACGAGCATTTTAATATTTATAAGTGTTTATGTATGCGCGTATATATATATATATATATATATATATATATATATAGGTGTATCTAAAATATAGTCAGTCACAAAAAGATTGCAACATTTTTTTCGACGAGTTTCGCATTTCGTATTCAATAAAAAAATGTATTTCTTGAGAATGATTAAAAAACAAATTTTCCTATTGAACACGGGATGCGTTCAGAAATTTATAAAGAAAAAGTGTTGCAACTTTTCTGTGACTGATCATATTGGCTCTCATGATGTATAATCAAATGTTAGAAATTAGAATAGGCCAGAAAGAGCCAAGTATAGTTAAGTGCGAATCTGTTTTTTAATTCGGGAGGATAAGTATGTTCGACAGTGCGATGATGCGCGCGTTCCGACATTTCGTCAGACTTTTTGTGACTGACAATGCAATCTTCAAATTTTTCCACACGAACAGAATTCCGCTCCGAACTCCGTCGTGAGTTACAGATCGTCCAAAGAACGGATTTGGACGCAAGTGATCTTGTTATTTTAACGTTGAAGGCGGTAGTCGAGATTCGCTGAAATTTCTCATCTCGATAGCGCGTGAGCGATTGAACAAATAAACTGATCGAGAACGGGAGCGTTTTCTTCGCAAGGCTGTTGCTCCAAAAATACAATTTCCTCCCAGACTTCGCCGGTTTGCAACGTATTTCTGTCGATTAGCGCTATATAGAGGCGAAAGAGCGCGTGATGGCCGAGAAGAAATGCGTCGTGCGCTGTATCACGTATTGAGTAACGACCGATGGACACAGACGGTACAACGTTCAGATGTTACGTAAGAACACGCTGTTTTGCGCCAAACGTAATAACAAGACTCGCGAAAAAGATAATAACCGCGGAAATAGCCAGTCATTCACACGAATTGCTGATCACGCATGCTGATCATGCATGATCTCCTTGAATTATTCACCTAATGATCGCCGCCCAATGTCCGCTTGTTTAGCTACGTCACTGGTTCTGCCCTTTTCGCGTGTGCCGTCAAGAAGCAAGCGAATACACACACACACACACACAGAAAAAAAGAGAGAGAGAGAGGGAGCTTATTTTATATGTGGAGGGTGTGCCAGAGCCACGGGTGATGTCACAGAGAAAGAGAGATATTCCGACGAATTTGGTATTGATATTTCTTCCTGGAAATTTACGCACCATTATCGCCCCGTGATGAATGTTTAAATAATATTTAAACTGTCACCGTTTTCCCCGCATGCTTTCCGCACGGTTGCTTGTCAGACTAGAGTCGTTGCAATATCGTTAAACGCAGTAAAAATTTCAATGCTTCGTTGTTTCTATTAATTCTCTTTTGATCAGAACTCTGATTTGATAAGATGTTCTGATCGAGATTCACGCGTTGATAAAACATTCCGCCCCACCAAAACGGTGATAATATACTATCACCGAATCTTCGTTGAAGTGTTTTTTTTATTAAGCAGCCAATGTCCGAATTACGAGCTCTCCAACTTCACGGCAATTCGAAGCTGATTCTCGTGCCTGGCCCGACGTATTTTTTCTAACCGTTTTCTAACCGTCCGAAAAGTATTTCGTTGCGATTCCATAAAAAATACAAGATCAACGGAGACTATAAAAAATTATCTAATCGTAAGCGTTCGCGAGTGTCGGCAGCAGAAAGTGAAGTGAAGTGAAAGCAGGTAATTAATTCGCGCAGGAATCAAGTCCGCGATGCGCGAAAAAAAAATAATTTCGAGACTCCGCGGTACCTTTTTTAGAGCACCAAGTTTCGACAAACAGTCTGTTCTTTTCTTTTCAGCTAAACTGGCTGCACTGGTTCAAAAAATTTACGCGTACAGTGAAGCTTATAAGAATCTCGTACGTACGTTTCATATGCTTCAATAAGTATACACGTTTCTTGAGCTAGTGCAACTAATTCAGCTAGAGGCCAAAAGTCAAATATCTGTTCGACCGTTCTCTTCTTTCTCTCTCTCTCTCTCTCTCTTTCTTCCGTTCAATTGTGCTAATATCGAGTTAGAGAACGCGCGATACACAGCGCATGAACTTGGAGACTCTATGAATAAACTATGCGTGTGAGCGCGCGAACGATTTCTGCCGTGAACTTTTTGCATCGAGTATCGTGAGGGAGTTTCTTTCCTCCTTTAACGAGCCGCCACGTGCCAGAGTTTAGGCCAGAGTTCAGTTTAGAAGGAATTTCTTTTGAATAACGGAGGCTCGGCGGAGGATTACCACGCGGTACCACATCTTGTGATGAACGTTAAAAGTTCCTCGTTGCTTCTTCTTCTTCTTTCTGTCTCCCTGAGACTATCTCGCTCTCTCTTTCGCATGCAACACGGAATGAAATATCAGCGGAAGCGGGCTCGCGTGAGGCTTCTGATTCAGGGCCAGTCGTGGGGGGTTAAGTCGCTGGGGTATTCTTCCGGCGCGAAAGGTCGAAGTATCGGTGCGAATTAGCGCGCTGGCATCTCTTAGACGCGATATTAATTAATTATAGGATTAAACTGCGCTCGTGTTCCGAGAATGATAATCTACTCGCTCAACAACCACCAATCTTTTGATCGATGTTTCGTTCGTCAAGCACTGCCTTGTTTTGCTCAAGACCGCCGCTAGGGTTGGGCCGCCAGGGTCGTATTTATGTAGAAATTAAAGAAAAATGTATCCCAACGTGCGCCGAAAGTTCCGTCTTTTATTCCGATTACTTCGCTCGGAGATATTTACTGTCGCATTTTTTAAGTTTTACATTATTTCCTGAATAAAATCTGAAATATTTTGTTCGAAGTTGAATTATTTATATATATTTTTATTTTTTTAATTTTTCCGCCAGAGAGAAGAGGGTTCCGACAGATTCAACATTTGCTCTCGCTCGCTTTCAGTTCCGCGGAAACGAAGTCTATACACGGAAAAAAAAAGTTAGAATTAATTCGAGACTCGTATTCTCATATATAAGCAAGAATATAATTTTCAAACTGTTTTAGTAACTACAATTGTTAGTTTAACGATATCGTTCTTTCTACCCAATATTTTTTCCTCTCAAGAAAATTATTCTTAAGTAATAAGAATATTATATTTTTCGCGGAACTACATAAGATTGCTTTATACAAGCAAGTTTTATCTTCATATAAAATTATATATTCTTGCTTGCATACGAGAGTATAAATTTTGAATTGATGCTAATTTCTTTCCGTGTAACGGCATTATTTTTGGTTCCGGTGAAAGAAACGCACGGGGGGAGGCCTTCTCGTCCTGTTGTCTCCCTCACGTTGAGCCGCCCCTGATAAGCGCCGCCAGTCCTCCTGGTGCCACGTTGTTTGGTGGCCGCGTGTTGGACCTAAGAGATGAAGGGTGTGCGTCATCACCCAGTTTCAGACGTTCGAGTGTGGCAAACTCGTCGTCGCCGTCGTCCGTCGTCGGACCGGCGACTCCTTTTTTTTTTCTTTCTCGCGCGTGCGTGGATCATCACGACGCAATTTTCCTCAACTGATCTACCGTACTTGCTGTGCTCGTCGGGCCCTGAGGGTCGGCAATCCAAGTGCGCGTGTCGAAGGGTGGCCGGATGATCGCGTGTACGTGGGTCATCTCGTTCTTACGCACGATTTACGCGTGAGCGAGCGAGCGAACGAGCGAATGAACGAGCTCCTCTTTTCTTTCTCCGTGTGTCCTCGTTCTTTCGGATTCCGTCGTCATCATCGTCGTGAATGTTTCGCGCGCGGTGCTGCCGGCGCGATTAGCAATGCAAATAGATACCGCGGACAAAAAGTGCGTGAAGTCACGATGTAAAATGAGCATAAATTAAAGATAAACACGTCCCCGCTGGGAACGCAAGTTCTACTACCCGGCTCATGTCGGAGTTATTTGCATCGTCAGATATATTTGAGTAATTTGTTTCTCAGTTAATTACAACGACTCGCTTAGTGCAGGGAGAAAATATCCCGGAAAAGGCTTGTGCTCTCTCTTTCTCTCTCTCTCTCTCTCTCTCTGGAAGAAATCCTTTTTCGAATTCTCGCGTTTACACGACGAAGCGTTTTACGATAACACATTGTTTCTGAGTAGGGGGCGTAGAATTTCACGAGAATTTATCAGTTCCACAAATGTTGTCGACAGCCTACCGATACCCGGTTGTGCAATCGACAAATAACGCGCGCGGGACCGATGATTTAGGGATCGGAGCAATCAGCAGGCTTTGTATGCACGGCGCTTCGTTTACTCTGGTAATGTGAATATCGGCTCTGTATTACTGCAAAATCTTCCCAGCGATCACTGGCGAATCAGCGGACGCTAAACGTTTCGGGCGATTGAAATTTGCGTCCGATTGAATTTTCAGACTAGGATCAATTCGCGTCTAAATTATGGCACATTCGCGCGCAATCGTGGCGACACCGAGACTAGACGACGACGACGACAACGACGCCAGCGCACATCTCTTTTCTTGCGTTTCGTATTAAAACGAACGCGGAAATGACGTCTCGCTTCATGAATATTGCAACACGCGCCAACCATACCTCTGCAATCGGTTACTTTCGTAATCGCTCTCCGGTATTTGTAAGCAATGTCGACGCGTCAATCGCCTTGTGGGCCATTCCCGTTACCGTGACATAAATTAATCGCCATCGCGATTTTTCCGCCGTCGTCTAACGGAAAGAAGGACATTCGGAGGAAGTCTAACATGCCAATAATCGTCATCTTATCGATTCTCGGATAGGATTATTATGTCCCGCAATGCAGGATAGAAGCGATAACCTGATTTATCTTATCGAACATTTAATATATCTGTTTAGTGTAAACTAGAAGGAGGATTTGGTAACAAGTTCCAAAATTTTATTGATATATGTCCACCGAATATTTGATCACTGCAACAACAAAATTTAGTTCCGTATATTGCAGTGTAGTTCTGCACACTGTATGTACAGTATACAATATATATTTACAAAGTTTCTCGAATTATATTGCGCGTCAAATATTTTTCTATCTCCCATATATACTACGACGGGAGAGAAACCGCACGTTCTTTCCGTGAACAATACGGCTAACCGCAATTTCCTAGAAAGATACTTTATCGTTGACATTACTCGTTTAATATTGCATTTTACATTATAGCAATGCAAAAAAAAAACACGGACGCATTTATCTCGATTGGACGTGAGTTTTCGCGCAGCCGAGACACGGGACATTAAGAAAACCATTTGATAAAAAGCCGAACGACAACGCGTAATATATGTACGAGGAGCGATGATCGATATCGTCTAGACGAAACCTTTTGGAGGGTGAATTCGGTGAGAGTTTCCAAGTGTTCAGCGCGCTTTAGTGTTCTACGTTTCCGCTTGACGTTCGATTGTAGCGTCTCATATATGAGAAGACGCGAGAGGGAGGGTTAGAAATAGATACTCTAAAGTGTTTTCTGGCAACATCCGCTGGGGGACTTGATATTTCTCCGGTATGGAGAGCCACGTGGCTACATGGTGGAGCAGAAGCGATACACAGAAGTTATTTTGGCCATTATAAATTGAACAACTCGGCAAACGTGTACCGATCGTCGTATTAATCTCGGATTGACTTGCCGAGGGGTCAGGGTTCACCCTCACCAATCTCTATTATTTTAGGATCAAGGGGTTATCGTACATGTAGATCACGTGTGCTCTGTTTTTCTGTCGTATCTTTAATTCATTCCAATTTCCTTTCGGTTTATTTTATTTTCAAAAAAGGTGCCGCCGTCTCTTCGTCACGGTGTTTGTTTCGCAGTTTTAACCAGCGTGTACGAGAGCGCGTGTCTCACCTCACGCTCACCCGCGTATTACGAGGACTCGGTAACGTGGAAAGATTTTCCAGCGTCTGTAAACCTATTCATTATACTACTTGCAGAGTAAGTAACGTATTCATTATGTATTAATCGACCACCTCTATTCGTTCGTGAACTTCTCGCGGCCTTGACGTGTGACTTAAAAAATACATGGTACAAGTAACTATTTGAAATTACAGCGGGGAGATAGCATACCACGACTTGTCACTCAGTTTGTGCCGAGTGTTTTGTCATCGAGCTACTTACATAAAAATACCCGAGAAATAATCCGAGTCCCGTTTTACGCGTGTTTTACATTCCCGGGTTACTTTCACCGACTCTGAGTAGAGTATTGCAAATACTCGAAGTCGCTTTGTCGCTCTCGTTGCAAAAATAAATATTTCGTGGCATTTCAAGGAGCGGAGATGATAATCGCTGCGATATATGAATTTTTAATGCGACGTATACATTAACGGAAAAAAAACAAGCACGTTACTTAATATACGTCACGACACCTCGTTACTTTTAATTGATAGTTAATTGACACGTAGAGTGACTTAATCATCACTTAATCCGAGATAATATCGATCGAGTTCAACGTCGAGAGACCGTAGACGCCGCAACCCGGATAATATCGGCCGCCTCAAATGAATAGCGTAACGTGTCGCTATTTATACAGACCCACGTTGGACAGATGTGAATGAAAGAGAGCTGACAGAAAATCCGTGACGGTGTCGCCCGCCCGCGCTCGGAATTAGTTCCCTGGTTCTCGTAAAGTCTATGAGCGCGCCACGTTATTGTATTAGCCCGTTAAAAGGAAACTTTTATTGGTTTTTGCAGCGGGTCCCGCGTTCACGATTTACAAACATTGTTGCGAGATCACGCTCGTGGTCTCCGTAGAACGTTGCTTTTTACGATTTAACTCCATTTCGTAATTTTGTAATCTAATTTGCACGAACTTTCTCTCCTTCGAAAAGCGCGTAATTTAAAAGTGTTTCTTTATCATAAGTTTCATTTCCTGCGAGCTACACGGACTTTGGGATTTCCACTCCTTCTCTCTCTCTCTCTCTCTTTTTGTAGATTTGTTCTCTTTGTAGAATGATAGGTCAATTTATTTACCGATCACGATGTACACGCGTCCTCACGTTTCCACATGAGAATTCCAATGTAATCACTATATAACAATACATGGTATGCGATAAAACGGAAAGCGATATGACTCGTGATGTGGAGTATATTTAGATGGAGGACGGTTTATCGGTGTCGATGGGTTAGTCACATATCGAGTCTCGTCCGCGACCGTTCCCCATCGATTTGTGTGGGAAATTTCTAGCGGGAGCGGAGTCGCTTAATACTTCTTAACTTACTTCGCTCGACTTATGAGCGAGCGAGCAAGTGAGCGAAATTATTGTTTTCCGTAAATTTTTCAGTGTTCGCTTTCGCCGCGAACATGCGCGAAAAGTGAACGCGTGTAAGTCCTTATCGTACCAACATGTACACGCGCGTCGGGGAACAATTTTCGAATTAACACTTTTATTAATAAGTTCGTGCCTCTCTTTTTCCGGTAATTATTCAATTTAGGAGAATCGGCTCCAATAGTTTCAATCTTGAGATACGTTGTCAATTTAATACTTATATATAAACATTTTGTTGTGGGGCTGTGTGGCAAAACCTCATGTACTCTGCGTAGGAGCCTTTGTTAATATTCTTAGAATCTATTTACTAACTTAGTATAGACTCATCAATTTAGTGAGACGAAAAATTTAAGCATCATTAACTGGAACAACTTCTATTTCAACTTAAATTTCTTTTGTTAAGCCTCCGGAATAGACGCTCTGACTCTTCTCGTTCAATTACGTCAGAAGCCAGAAAGCGTGTGCCAAGATTTTTGCGTTCAAATAAAACTTTCAAATAAAACGATATACACTGAGAAAAAGATTTCTTCGAATTTAATAAATTTTATTGTATCTAAACAAATTTCATCATTGGCATGCTCCAAAGAAACTAATGTTTCGATTAATAAGTACGATTAGTTACGAAGTTAGATCTTTTTTCAACGAATATGTATATTTATCTTAAATAAAAAAATTGTTTGAAACGAAAGATAATTTTCTTATAAAGAAATTATTTGTTTCATTTTACATATTTGTTGTAACTAAATAATATTTTATTTGGTTAAAAGATGTTATTTCAAATAATAGCGTTCTTTCTGTTAAATAATAGAGTTTTTTTGAACGGGACAATAACATTTTTATTCAAATAAATAATATTTTGTATATGTTTCTATGAAACAAATTTAGTCAAATAAATAGAAATACTAAATCTAAAGAAACCTTCTCTGTGTACCCACAAAATGACATTTGTAATCGATTCAACAAACTTATAAAATTGGACGAACACTTTTCTTTTTCTCCTTTTACTCGAGCGATCAATAAATAGTCGTAAAAGTAACATTGAGAAAATCATGAGAAAAGAGAGTTGGAAAAGAAGGTTCCGTGTCAAATTAATTTTGCGACTATTTGTTGATTGTACGAGTAAAAGGAAAGTGTTTGTCCAATTTCGCAAGCGTGCTAAATCGATCACAAATGTTATTTTGTGGATATATCTTCTTATTGGAAAGAATAACGCAAAAAACCTTGGCGTGCGTTTTCTCGCTTCTGACGTCATTAAACAAGGACAGTCGCAGCGACTACTCCGAAACCTTAATAACTTTTTTTAACAAACAATGAGAGGCAGCTAAAACCTACAATAGGTTACTTAGAACCATGACTTCAACAACATACGTTTAGGTCAAGGCCGTTGGAGCTGACTCCCCTGAACAGAATAATTACTCTCCTTCCTTTTTCAATTACGTAACAAACCGAGAGAACAAAATAAGTGCAAATTTCTTCAGAATTTTAAATTTTTCGAGACGCTTCCGCAAGGTGTGCGCAATCTTCCGGGGTTCTCACGCTTGCGATTTAAAACGTATGTTATCGACGTGTGTGGTTATAAACGTGTATTATTATGTTTTGACGCGAGATCGGACGCGTTGTCCAATTAACACGAGCGGCAAACAAAGCGGTAGCTTCACGAAGCACACGGATTCGAAACGCCGTGCGAATCGACAACGGTCTTTGCGCTCGAGATTGGTGATGTGTGTCCACGATTCTAAAATCTGACGTTATCTGTCTCATCTGCGTGCCTGCATATATATATTCCTTTTCTTTCTTTCCAGCCAGAATCCGCTGTATATGATGAAAGGGGCTTATTAGTATGCTGGATAAGCGGCGGCTTCATGCCTCCGGTACGTCGCCATGCACCCTCATCTTCGTGGTCGTTTTGGCACTAACTGGATGCGTCTCGTTTTGGATCCATATCGATGGCTCAGGATCGCCGATACCGTACTCAGGCGTCGGTGTGGCCGCGCCCGGGTATACCCTTATATATCCCGGCAACGTCACCACGCTGTCGCCGCAGCCCTACTCGATAAACGAACTTCCGTCCGATGACAAATCCACGCTAATCAACATCAAGGACTTCAGGTTTACCATCAACCACAGTCCGTGCAATCGCACGCAGCCGTTGCTGCTGATGCTGGTGCACTCGGCGCCGGAGAATTTTCTCAAGAGGCACGTCGTACGGGAGACCTGGGGTCAGCAAACGCCGGACGTGACTTTATTATTTCTCGTGGGACACTCGGCGAAGTATCAGTCCAAGCTCGAGGAGGAGAACAAGAAATACCAAGACTTAATACAGGGAAACTTTCTCGATGCCTACAGAAATATGACTTACAAGCACGTTATGGGATTAAAGTGGGCTACTTATTATTGTCCAAGTAAGGGCCTTCGATTTTTCTCCTCTCACGATATCTCGTATATCTCGGCTATATTTTCCCTTTCTTCCTCGATACGGTTGCAAACGATATCGGGAACTGTGAAAACCCGATAACGTCGACGATCGGGTCGATTAAACGTCGGATTTGATACCGGAACGGACCGGCAAAGCCCGAGAGTAACATCGATGAGCCGCGTAGAGTGGTTTTGTATACTACTATTCGTGTATCTATCTCGCTCTATTATAAGAACAGATATACGAGCTTTAACCTTGCTTTGTTCATGCGTCACTATGACGCTCGTAACATTATTTGTGCGGCACACACACACACAGGTTGACACACTGTTATCGTCTCATTTTTCTTTTCTTTTCAGGTGCCAAATATATACTTAAATTAGACGACGACGTTTTCGTTCATTTACCGGCCATGCTGGACTTTCTCACGCATGACCTGTCGCCCTGGGGTGCAAGACGTCTGATTCTCTGTGATCTTCTGTCGGCTTCCGCGGTAAAGAGGTCCTGGCGCTCGAAATGGCGGGTCTCCCCCCAGGAGTACCCCGGTAGACTTTATCCCGCGTACTGTGCCGGATGGGCGATCCTCTACTCGCCCGATAGTGTATTTATACTGTACCGTGAGGCCCAGAAGGAGCCGTATTTCTGGATCGACGACGTGCACATTACCGGGACACTGGCTAGGAAAGTAAATCTAACGCAAACCTCACTACACTCTTGGGTGTTGACGAGCAAGAGCATGCGGGACCTGCTGTCGAAGCCGGGCGCCCGACGGGATTTTCTGTTCGGGCCTCCGGACTTAACGGAGAGCGGAATACGAGCCTTACATAGTTTGGTTACTAAACCACGGCCTAGCAGCGAAAGCCTATTGAACTAACGTCTAATAGAACAATTTCGTTTATATGTAATATCGGTCACCGCCGTAACCGCCGCGACCGAGTCACAGGGTGGGAGATGATATCGAGGCGCGAAGGAAGCGAAGCGGTCGAGCGGATTCAGCAGGACGCGCTCTCTGTGCTACTTTCCGCATATGATATTAATTCCGCATCAGTACGCCCCGCGCAGATGTCGTCGTTTTCGACACGTTTCAGCGACGGTGTTCGATTATTAGCACAATGTACAAACGCCATGCTACGCATAATATGTGACATGATGGTGCGTTACGCGACACGTGTGTTGCGCGCAGTGAACGCGCATGCGTGTGCGTAACAGACTATTGTGGTGTGAGATTTCGTCTGATTTCTCGATATTATTTACGTCTCGATATTATTACGTCGGATCACTCAAACTGTTTACTTCGGTTTCTACTCGCTCATCTAGTTTTTAATTTTAAGCATTCGTTCCGCCTTTAAAAACGTTATTCTGGACTGTGTTATTCAACATAATCGGGGCTCGTGAGCGCGAAAGTTTCTTTTAATACTCTTTTCCTTCAGAACGTCGGCGTTGTGTTACTTTTATGCCGTATAGTATTTTCTGAATCTCCGATTATTCGAGCGACCGTCGCATCGCTGCACGGAAGTGAGAATAATACGTCACTTGGTACTTTTCATCCGTTTTCTTGTGTATACAAAATCGGTGTAGAACGCACATGTACGCACGCACACATAGCTTATGAGAGCACACGAGACAGCTCACGAGCCCTGATTATTGCAATTACACAAATCTCAAGGTGAATCTCAAGAGGTCCGTTTATAGTCCAGGATACGAATTCGTTGCTAAGAAGGGAGGAGAAAGAGAGATCGGATATTTTTTTATTTACACTTACGAAAATGCCAACGGTGCGAAGGTGTTTTAGCATTAGTACATATTAAAGACGGCGAAATTATAACGCGAAACTTACCGTGCATCTCGCGCGATCGAAATGTCCTTCCTCTCGCGACGACGACGACCACGATGATGACGGATATGCGAGGAAGGGAATGTTGATTTTAATCGCGCCAATTTTCCCGTCAGTCGCCGACAAGCGAGGGGCGGGAGTCGAGGGGGAGGTTCTCGTTCTCGCGAAGCCACACTTGTGAATGTACTTAAATGTAATGTAATGACGGACAAGTTTATGATATTACATTGTTACGCAAAGAAGCATTAAAACGAATCGAATTAATACTGTTACGTAGCAACAAGTACAACCCCGAAACAAGGGTCCACTCGCAACTAGATTACAGAGATCGCTGATATCTGTCCGTGTTTTTGAATGTCTATAGATTTTTTATCCGTGAATCCGTTGGATTAAATACCCCGATTGTTCCGGTACGATGAGGGAGGAGTATGTGCCTGCAAATTGTACTAAAAAGAAAAGAAGAAAAACGTGCCGAGCGCGAAGAGACGGTCGCGCGCTAGCTCTTAGTTAACTGGCGATTTCGTTAGGATCGATGTGACGTCGATGTGACGACGAATAACCATAACCGGTGTAATGTCACCTCGCATACTGTACTGTGTCGCGTTTTCTATCTCTGAGATACAACGAATGCGTCTACGTCTCCACAAGGAGACACATACACACACATACACACCCGCATACATACGAGATTCTAGCTCGCCGCAAAAAGCGCGACGCCCCACCGTTCGAGGCCGCATTTTCTCTCTCTCGCGATCGCGCGCACGCGATGAAACGGGNGGGGGGGGGGGGGGGGGAGACGAAGCATACTCGGGCTCCGCCGTCGTTACTTCAAGTACGCCAAGCGAATTATGATCGTGAACAGTGAACGATGTGTTCGCACTCGATTATAGTCGATAATACGATCCGGTGGCTGTTAGTTACTGAATACGTCACATACGCATTGTCTCGCTCCATATGAATATTCTCAAACTTTTTTACTCGTGTACCGTCGTTCAATTCTGTTCTTTCCTTTTTTATTTTCCCTTCATGTAGAGAGAAGAATCATGCTCATCGTGTGTCATTGTTTCGGGATGGAAGTATCTCTATTGCGACGTCGTCAACGTACGAGATTGCGTAGCATAATATAACATAATCTTTGTGATGAAGTAAATACTGATAATTTCAATAAACGATGGATTATTTCAATTATACACGGTGTACCTCTTCATTGGCGCTTACTTTTTTGATTAATTCGCGCATTCGTGCAATCTTCTTTAGCGATCGTAAGCGACACACACAGGGTGGCGAAGAGAGTACACAGAGAGGTAGTCATATAACGTACAATCGGATATATATATACTTTATTGGTCCAGCTCTGTTTAACTACTGTAGAACTATTTATAAAACTTTACAAAATGCTCAACGTGTTGCAATATAGGGGAACCTTGCTTAGATATATTTACAAGGCAACGGAGTTTTTGCGACGCGACTTCTACGGATCGATTGACGACAAGCTGTTGCACATTAACGTAATTATCGCAGGTTCCTTTCAGCGTTTCTCGGTTACGATCCTCTCGTGATATATTTCTCGGATTAAGACATATATTTTCTCGTCGTAAACACAACGCGATTGTGCAAATACCTCCTTCAAGCTCGGGCGTTGGTCTAACTAGATGGAGTCGTTACGTGAGAGTAATCTTCGTAAACAATTCGGGTGTAAAAACTCAAAATGCTGTACAACATCGCGAGGCACGTTTAACCCTCCGCGTATCTGTCCTACGCGCAATTATGTATGATTTCCGCGTAAAATGATAATTTTTATTACAAGCGGTAATTCATCAATGGATTAAATTGCCTAGCCACCAGGTTCCGGTCTGCTCATTCGATCGATTATTGCGTTAACTGCTGAAATAACGTAATTACAAAGTGCATGATTTCGTATTATATATTGTGCGAGAGCGAATGTATCGCGAGGAATTCGGAAACGATTGTTTCAGGGCGACGATAAATTTACGCGAATAATTGCGTGCATATAATTGCCGGGACCGGGAAAAGTCTTAAGACATTATTGATCGGTCGTTTGGTAAAAGTAAAAAGGTACGCGAGAGCCGTGAGATAATTATGAGAATTCCTAAGTCACGAAGAGATATTGCGATATGACGATGTATTTAAGCGAAGTCACATACGTCTTTATTAAAATTATTTACAGTCCGACGTGAAACTATCTGTCTACGTGTAAATTCGTTAACGATCCCGATTTAGTGATTTTTTGGGGAAATTAGTTGAGAGAAAAAGTGTCTTCCTACATCGTTTATAAATGCCCCGACGCGAACACGAGGACGTCCCGGCCTTGCTCGCGTCCGGCAAAGTCCGTAAAACGACACGTGCGGTTTCTCAGTGCGTTCAACCATTGAAAATCGAGACTCGATTTTATCCTATAAAAATTGGCAGTATATAAACAATTCATCACATCAAAAGTTAATATGTATATATATCTATACATATATATATATATACATATATATATATAGTATACGTGTTAAAAAAGATTTCATAACGAACGTTAAGATTGGTGACGTTTACGTTGATCCTTACAACGTTGAAGCAAAGAAATCGGAGGGGGAGACTCCGTAACGTTATAAACTACAACTCTTTTTTTTTTCTCTTTTCTCTTTACGTTCCAACAAACTCGCCGCCTGTGATACGCGTCGATAATTACGTCTAATAGAAATGGTTTTGCTCTAACGCAGGGACATGTCCCACATTCCGCACAATGCACGACTGTACTCGTATCACTATGGAGCCCGCACATCGTGAAATCTTCATCCATGGTGTTAATTTTTTTCTCCACGGACAAAGATTCGACGTATCAACGCGATGCATTTCAACACAATGGAATACGAGTGAAAAAATGTATGATTGTTGAAAAATAAAAAAACATTGGATCGACAAAAGTGAACGGAACAGGGAAAAGAGAAAGAGAGAGGGAGGGGGGGGGAGGGGAGAGGGGAGGGGGAGATTCAATTCTACTGTACGTTTTTTCGGATATTAAGCTATTAAAGCTCACATAGGTAGACCAGTGCTCCGAACCTATTTCCAATTATCGTTTTTTTTACTAATCTTACTGGTCCAGCCATGAGTTTTAATAGGTTAAACGACGCAATTTGGTGTCCGAAACTGAAATTTGGCCCCGTGTATCGCGCATCTACCTCCGCCCTAACAGTTCCAATTGTCTACTACGGTGTTTCGTTCATTCACGACTCTGTAAACTTGAGAATTGAAAACTAGTAACGTACGAAGAATAAAAACGCGTAGAAAACGTATAACATCTAAGGGGATCTGTGCTACGATCTCTATTCTGATATCATCTTTCAAAGATGTCGTACGACGTCGAGAAACTTGCGAATCGTAAATTGTCCCATTCGTCGTCGGGGTCGATTGATCAACGTGAGGCGACGCGTGTCAATTCAAGGGAATTTCATTGCGCACGATGGGAACTCCTCGGTGATAATCGCTCACGAGTTATCACACCAGTGGGCGAATATCAAGATTCGCGACCGTCGTCGCCGGTAGATTTTCAGCGACACTTCCGCGTCTCCCGACTATCCGCGTCGCGACAGATTCGATTACGATCTACGGGCTACGTCACTACTTTCTTAAGGTCAACGATTACCTCTCGCGATACTTTCTACGTTACTTTATTTTATTTCCTTTTTCACTAAGATCGATTGATCAGCTGCGCGAAGAAACGTTATGGGAAATAGTTGGTTTGCGCCGGTGCGTAACGATTAATTTCGACACGAAGGTGTACGTATGTCTGTCACGCACGCACGCACGCGCGCGCGCGCACGCACACACACACACACACACACACACATACACACACACACACACACGGCAAAGTAGGAATAATCGAGTTACCGCCATCGTCACCCACTTTGCTAGAAACGTAGAGCACTTAATATTCAGGTACTAATTATGTTATCGTGGAGTGTGTGAAGATTCGATTACTTGACGCGCACGTACGCGACAGCAATAGAGCCGATACCTTAATAATAACACGGCTAATGCGGTGGCTAAGAGCCGGGTGCGATAATGCGCCTCATAAACCGCCACGCGCTTCCTCAAATCGGACGCGAAGAAGCGTCGAGAAGCGCAAGGATGGTTACCTTGCTACTCGAACGTAAGTCTCAATTTCGCGACGTCGGGGACGGCGTGAAGATCGACTCGGGAAAGCGAGCGTGAATCCCGTTCACAGTCGCGAAGCCGAAGATCCCCGACGCGAGAAATTGGCGTCTTCACTGTAAATCCAAGTGTGTTCTTTTTACACGCACAAACTCGTCTCAAAATGACACATTTGACCGAAGCTATTTTTACATGCTTTTTGCCGATTTAGCTTACGCCATTTAAAACGTTTAATCGTGTTAAATTAATGCATTAAATTTCGACGTATCAAGTTAATACGTTCAATCGTGTTAAATGACGTGATTTCAAACGGCAAGACATGTGTGAGAAATGTGTAAAAAGAGCTTCAGTTAAAGGATTTGCAGTGCTCGCGCGAATCCAACGACCCGTCTCGCGCGAGTCCTGTCAATAATTTCATCCACCACCCGCGGGGGACGATGATCTCTCTCTCTCGTCCGCGTTTTGACATCGTGACTTCGCGGGTGCTCGCTCTGGTAATGTCCGCGGTGCTTTAAATCTTTATCAATATTCAACGATTCGAATCTCCTACGGCGGCATTTCCGGAGACCAGCTCCGTGCGTCATACATATATTTCCATCTATCGAGAAACATAACGACGGGTGCGGTTGAGATCCGTATCCTCAATCAACGTACGTGTGTGTATATATAAACGCTATTTTTTTCTTCCCTCTCGCAAACACACGATAGGGAAGATATCGATCTGCCGGCGTGTAATACGCGATTACTATTCGCGCCCGGCTAATCGCACAGTCAACGACAAAGTAGCCGCTGATAGGCACGAGCTGTCTCGCGCGAATTTACATCAAACCTCGCTTCACACGTCGCTCGAGGTGCACGATGCAAGTGACGAGGCATGCCTAAGAGCCAGGAAGTTCCAATTTGACGGAGTACCTGAGCTATTCCTTGCTTGGCACATGACGAAACATACACACAGACACACACACGCGTATTTGAACATGCATACGCGTGTACATAACGTACTCCTTGACTCTTAGAGCGCTAACCACGCCTATAGACGGTTCGACGAAAGTCTCATTTATTAACGTCAACGTAACGAGCGAAAGCGCTGCATCGCAACGACCAGCGTTAACTCCGCGCCCCCCGGGAAAAAAAGGATGTATGAAATGTATGAAATTTGCCCGTATATGACTATATATAGTCATATATACCCACAACAGGAAAATACTGTTGTTTACAAATTATATATGCAAATACAATGGAAGTAAATGCTTCGGACAGCACATGATATCGACATTTAATTAAACGACGTAACATGTCATTTTTTTTTCATATAGAATCATGTATGTAACCACATTTATGGGCAAAATTCTTATATAATTTTATATAATTATACATAATCATATATATCGTAATCATTTTTTCCCGGGTGCGCACGACGACCGTCTTGTTTTCAGCCACACTAAGGCGACCGTGATAGCTGAGAAATGGCTGAAAAATGGCCCGTTATTCCAGGAATTATTCTGCGATCTACGTGACACATCAGCCAGATATCTCAATTTTCTGCACATTTCACAGGCTTCGGGATTACGAAACCATTGTGTTTTTTTTTCAGGGAAAACTAAAAAACAAAGCTACATGCTGCAAGAAACTTATTGCACGTCATGTCTGGCCTATGATATATACGGCACAAAACCAATACAGCTACCCGAGAGAGCCGAGAGCCTTAAGATCGCAAATCACTTGTCTAATGAATAACTTTACACACCAGGACGTATGCCTGGAACGCCTGGACACATCGTTGTCCGTGTCCCGGCGTTCTGCTTCCCGATTCGGCATCCTGGCCGTCCTCCCGTCGTGGTACTCCGGATATTCACTTGTGGCACTGACACTCGCGTGAATATGACGATTCAATCAGAGAGATACATGACAACGTAACGTAACCGATTAGATATTTTAAGAACCGACAAAATTTTACAACTTTAATCATTCAACGGGAATAATGAGCGATCTGTCGACACGCGTGCTCAACAGTGCAGTAATGCCGTTCGATTCCGTATGGCACGGTGATATCGGAAATTCCGAGTCAGGTGTATCATTTCTGAATATTCGGGCATCATTACTGCTGATTATTCTGCGAATCGACAAGGATACTCCGAAGCAGCAGTCATTATGCACGAATATTCAGAAATGATGCGACTAATTCGACATTTCCGGTATCGCTACGCGCGGGAGGGAAATCCACTAATGCACGGCGGTGTGCGCGAGTCGGCCTACATCTCGACACAACTCCCGGCAAAATCTGTAACGTACGAGAATGTATTTGACCGTCTCGAAGGTCCCGCGTATTTTGAAAGTGTTGCTTGTCGCGATCCGCACAACCGTTGGCGGGTTACGACGTTTGTCGATTCACGGGAAGAACGTAACATTTTTTGGCCATTGTTACAGTACTCTCACGCGTCGCGTACATTTCGAATTGGCGAGCAACGAACAAATCGCGACGCAAGATATGTGCGTCGGTGCGTTATATGCAAAGAACGAAAAATATGAGAGCTCTCGGAGGTAAATAATCAGGGTAAAACTGCCGAATAGTGGGAGCATCCCCCTCCCTCACCCTCCAGTAACCTTGACCTTGATATGTATGGTAGAAATCACCCTCCCAAGTAACCTTCCGAAGGTTTTACCCGTCGCTCACTGTTCATTAAAAAGATATTAACAAAAGAAGTTCACAATCAGCAGTTTACAATCAGTACAAACAGTTTACAATCAACGGAAATACGTTACGCGCATCCACTCACAGGTGCCTAGAGTCTTTCCGTTAGACCACCAATTAAAAAATTTTTATATTAAATTAGCCAGTCACCTATATGGGCTGCTCGCCCGTTTATAAAGAATTTCTACTAAACACTTGTTATATATAACTGTGTTATAACACAGTACACTGTACGGGAAAGTTTTATTGGCAAAACTTCCTTCGTTAATAACTTTTTAATGAACAATGAGCGACGGCTTAAACCTCCTGTAGGTTATTCAGGAAAGTAATTTCTACCATATATGTCAAAGTCAGTGAGAGCAGGTCCCCTATTCAGTATTTTTACTATAATTTACTATAATCAGTAAGAACGATAAGTTAATAAGAGCCGTTGTTGCGCGAAATTGTCAATCTTGGTGGGATGATAAAATTGCCCGACAGTGTGACGCACGCGCCGAACTTTTTTCCCAGACTTTCAGCGGAATGGTATTGTGTACTAACCGTCTTTCCACCGTCGAACCGACCCTCTTAACTCGCAATTAATACTCGTGCCGATGAATAACTCTTTAAAAATCGGACCTTGTAGACTTTGACAATATTCAACGCCACACTATACGCAACTTAAACACTATTTCTGTCTCAAATATTCCGTAGACTTTTGACATTTTTAAAGAGACGTTTGATATTAATTAATATCTGTGTCTCTGGTCGACTAGTCATGATCACGCGAGTCTCAGTGCCACGGATTATTATCCGTCATGACGTAACGGTCAAAAGCGGCTTCTCAATGAATATCAACTAACAGTAACATAACATTAATAATAACATCAATATTATAATTTCCACAACGTAACTGTTGCATGATACACTCAGTAATGTAACTAATATATAATGCACGCGTTATATTGGATTTACATTATCGAGTGAAAAATTATAACGTTGATGTTATGTTACTGTTAGTTAGTTAGTGTTCACTGGAAATGTTGCACCAGGTCAGGAAGGAGGAAGCCCCTGGCAGCGATGCATCATATATATTTCCAGATGTATATATATATATACGAGGGCGGTCCGATAAGTACTTAGCCTACAAAAGAAAAACGAAAATTTTGGAAAAGTGGCGATTTATTTCTCAACATAGTCTCCTTTTAGCTCGATACACTTGACCCAACTTCTTTAACCCATCTAAAAAATACGTTTTCTCGAAGTCTGCAAAGTACGTGGCGGCGATGACCTCGGCGAAATTGGTCGAATTGGACTACGAACTGCTGCCCCATCCACCGTATTCTCCAGATTTGGCCCCGTGCGACTTTTTTTTGTTTCCAAACTTGAAAAAGTCACTCGCCGGGCAGAAATTTGAGTCGAATGAGGAGGTCATCGCCGCCACGGAGGCCTACTTTGCAGACTTCGAGAAAACGTATTTTTCAGATGGGTTAAAGAAGTTGGAGCATCGCTGGGTCAAGTGTATCGAGCTAAAAGGAGACTATGTTGAGAAATAAATCGCCACTTTTCCAAAATTTTCGTTTTTCTTTTGTAGGCTAAGTACTTATCGGACTGCCCTCGTATATATAAACGGCCCCACTTTCTTAAATATTCGACGCAATATTGTCGATAAAATGAATCGTCGAATAAGTTTTTAGAAGAGACGCAGAGAAACTGCGTCTTGTTTCTCCCGCCGTTAAAACGTTCGAGATGAACAAAACCATCGTTAGTCGCACCTGGCGGCCGAAACTTGCTCGTTTCGCGGCCGACCTCGTCGTTCAGTTGCATTTAGCCGGTCGCTCTTCTCCCGCATGGCAGTAAATACTTCAACTAACGTATCTCAACACGATAAATACTTGGCTAGACGCGCGCAATACGATTTAATTCGATCTCTATTCTCGATGTAGACTAATACAAACTTCATTACCGATGCTCAGCGTAGTCGATCGTTTCCTAGCAGCTATTACAGTAGGAAAGGAATGTGTATGGGGACGCCTCTAGAAGAGGGATTGCTCCGTCTATAATTCTTTCTGGGTTTACGACGCGCGGAGTATTCTCCTCACGCCCTGCGCGTCATTATTCCTTTTCTTCTTTCTTCTCCGCGGCCACCATTTTACTTTCCGCTTATGCCTGCAACTGCGCACAACGCACTTTTACGCTAATGGTCCCCCAACCTTCGTAAAGAGCGACCCTAAATTTTCCGGAAGATTACGGCTATATACGGCGCTTGACAAAAGCGAACCAGGAAGGAAACGGAAGCGCGACGCCGGAAAGGATGTAACTGCGCGACGATGCGCGACGTAATGGCAACAACAACACGTAGAGAGACCGCACGTAGGAAGCGTGCCCGCGAGGAAATAAATCGCGCGGGAAAATTGATATCCGCGGAGTTCCGAGAGAAATCCGTGCGGGCTCCCAATGGCAGCGACGCGACGACGCCCCCCTCCGTCGCTGCCGCGAAATAACGAAAACTTTGGCCGCGACAAAGTCCGCAACTTCGCCCGGCCGCGCACTTCCGTCGACCTGACTCGCGAGGGTCGCGGGGTCGGGGCACCGTCTACACGCTGGTGGTGATCTGCTCGATGACGGTGATGTCGCGGTGCCGGCGCGCTCGGCTCCGATACGGGTCCTGATGGCCGAGGCCCTCCGGCACGCTCTTGCTGGGCCTGAGGGGCGCGTGGAACTGATGGTGGGGGTGGTAGTAGTGCTCGACGTCGTGCACCCGCTCGAAGTCCCGCTCGCGCATATTGTCCTCCACCACGTCCAACGGCACGTGCAAGGACTGCGACTTGGGGAGCCGGGGCCGCGGCGGTGGCGGACAGGCGCACGGCGGCGGCACCACGCCGAGGCTGGAGAGCCGCGGCCCCGGTAGAATCGGCGATGCCGGTTGCCGGCCCCAGCCGACCAGGAAGAGCAGGGCAGCGCCGCACAAGGAACTCAGGGTGCACGCGTAGTAGCCCACCCGCGGGCTGCTCTCGTTCATGTAACCTGCCGAAGGTGTGCGCGCGTTATTCCCAGAGCTCGTGTGCAACGGGGAGAGGGGGAAGGGCAAGAGTCGAATCTATTTCCTTGTCTTATACGCGTCGCGCGGACAATCAGGTTTGGAATTCCGCCGGTTAAGAATTTAAGCCTCTTTACCGAAACTTACAGCTCTGGTAGCGCGCGCGCTCTGGTAACACGCTCCAGTCGCTTGCGAGTACGCCCGGCGGCGTAGTTGTCACATTTCCTTAAATATTCTCTCGGAAACCCGCGGCTAAACTGGCGCATTTCCCGGGCCCCGTGTGTGTGTGTGTGTGTGTTGTTATTATTATTAAGGACACCGTCGTTAAATTCACATGAGAGTACCGTAAGACTATTAGAGAGGGACGGATTTTTAACAAGGACGGGAACAGGATTTGTCCGCGCGTACGCGCGCACACACACACACATATACACACCTTAGTCCCGTGCAACATTTTGAACGCGCGAAAAACTTGTCTCAAAGGGAGCATCTGCGAATTTTCGATACGCGCGTACTGGCTTATCGAAATCTCGCGTGGAAAAGATTTTACGTACTATTTTTGTCATCGAGCGAGTGCAAAATTCAATCTCGCGAGCACGAACGGCGTCCGCGTCTACGTTGTACGGAGAAAAAGGTTTCTTTGGATTTAGTTTGATTCAAGTTTGTTTAATGTAAATAACAAAATTTAATATCATACATCATTTTGTTTAAAGTGTTGTTTCACTAAAGTGAACCATGTTGTTTGAACGGTATTATTTAAGAAAAATAATATCTTGTTTTCAATACGAGGTACTATTTAATATTTTACATCGCGCAAAATTTGAGTATTTTTCACCACTCCCTCCCCTTCGTCACAAAGTTTGGACCCTCCTCCAATATTACGTGACACGTGGAATTGTCCCTCGCCCTCATCCGCCGACACATAGAATAAAAAAAATAGCTTATGACCCTCCCTCCCCTCGCAGTGTAACATAAATGTTGAATGACCCCACAAAAATTCCATTTTATTACGTATTAAATATTGTTCCGCTAAACCAAAAAGGTTCTTTAATATTTCTCTAACATAATGTAATTTCTTTCAAATAATTTACTGCTCACAACCATTGTAATGTTTGGATGAAAATATAAAAGAAATGTATTATTTGACATTTAAGATAGAAAGATATTTATTGTTTGAGAAACCAAACAAAATCCTGTTTGTTGAATCAGACATTCGCTTGTTCGTTCTATTCCAAAAGACAAATTTGTTTCAATTCAAGAAACTGCATTAAATCCAAAAGAAATCTTTACCTCTGTGTACACGCGCACGGGAAAGATAGATTCGGTTTCTGCAACTGAATACGCTGGAAAAAGGATTTAGTAATAAATACTAAAATTTGGTGAATATTTGCCGACCAAACATTTAATTACCGCAACCAAATGTTTTAATTCCGCATACTATATATACATTACTGTAATTCCGTATATTACATATTTAGTGTACGGAACTAAGTTATTTGGTTACAGTAATCAAATATTTGGTCGGCAAATATTCGCCAAATTTTAGTAGTTATTACCAAATTCTTTTTTCAATGTAGAGACCGGATGAAAACTCAGTGACAAGAAACGATATCTCTGTTACCGCGACTGAGAGACATTCGTGTTGATATTCAGGTGCATTGGAACTCGGTTGGGATACGACTGAGAACAATTGACCGAGAGAGGGAGAGAGAGAGAGAGAGAAGGGAGTATAAGCTCTTGCAGGTATGTTTCTGTTCTGTTGCAACGGAGTTTCCATCTGGTCCTCGGGAAACCGGTAAAATCTAGTTACACCAATGGAATTGTTTTTTTCCGTACGGCGGAGTTCGCAGCAATTGCCGTACTACAAAGAGGAAAATATCGATTTCTCGTCACTGATAATTGCGCCGCTGTTATTAGGTGCAACTTTTCCCAACGCTTAACTTCTCAAGTGTCTATTTTCCAAGTTTCCCGCGAAATGTCCATAATCAAAGTTCGATTCCTACCGCAAGCGCGATTTGTCGCGATAGCTCGTGAAGAAATCGGGGGAAACGAGAGTTCTTCCCGAGGAAGTTCGCGTTCTCTGACCTGTCGTACCTGTGAGAGGAACTCCGAGTAGAATCGGTAGAGCTTCCGCAGCTTGTACCAGAGCCCACGACCTGGCGAAGTGTCTGGCCCGCAGTCTTTCCAGAGCCAACATCTTGAGGGAGTAGAGCGCGCCGCCGAGAGAAGCGCCGTAAAGCCCGGAGGCCAGTACAAGTCCATGATATCCTTGTACGCTACCAAGCGCCACTTGAGCTATGGCTTTAAGCAGAGAGGAGAACCTAATTCGAATCGCTTGGTCTCCTCGAGAAGGAGCGATCTTCGGGTCTATACATCCGCGAGTTGTTCGGCCGCGAAACTCGAGCAACCAGAGTTCGCCTGAGCTCGTCGTTATACACGAAACTCCGGATTTATCGGGCGAAATTTACGAGTCGATAACGTCGTGTCGTCTCCAAATTGGAGTAGTTCCGATGATAATTTTGATTTCTTCATGATACTCCCGTGAAGAAAGAGTCGACGGCAAAGTAAAGAGCCTACCTTACAGCCGAAAAGATCGCGCGCGTGAAATAAATCAAAGAGACGAAAATGAACGATCGTTTAAACCGAAGGAAGATGATTTAAGGTAGTTGGTCCGTAGTGTGTCGGATTTATTTTTTTATTTTTCCTATTAATGCTTTATTTATTAGTCAATTGAGCTAATAGAAGTGCAGACATAATAGAAAATAGTATATAAATATTTACATATGTATATTTATACATATATCGCGGGCGTTACTATAAATTGTAAATTTCTTATGGCTATATCTTCAAGACAAAATGGTAAAAAATTCTGACATTTTTATGATATAATTATAATTTCTATATTAATCCTTAATATCACAATAGTTTTTCATCAAAATCTTAAATGTGGTTTCAAAACAGAAGTTAAAAATTGGACATTAACCTCAACGAATACGTATAAAAAGTGTCATCTTCAGTTCCCAGTGAGCAAGGAACATTAAATTAACGTTTAGAAATGTTGACTTTACGTGTATTTCTTCAATTATCCCGTTTCTTAATATTATTATATATTGTACATATTTTAAAATTATTATTTCGTAATATGAAAATATTTTAAAACATTACGGAAAATATTTTTTTAAATATTACTTTGACATTTATTTGAGGTCAATACGACAGCTCAAAATTACTCATAAAATGTGGATTTAGAAATAATATTGATAATATATTATTATATTTCTATTGTAATATCATTTTTTGTATTGTTCTAATATGTTTGAATTTCGCTGTCGGTCCGCTATTTCAAGAAATTTTGTGCGTGATGACCCAAGTAAAAAGTACATAGGCAATAATCAAAGACTGCATGTTCTTATGGTTAAATTCGTCTTGCACGCTTTCGTGCTGGAAGCATCATTCTATCTTCTTTCGACATGTAATGAAGATAAAATCAAACTTTCGGCACGAAAGCATGCAAAACGAACTTAACCTACATGTGGCCACCTCCAGTCAGTAAGTAATAAGACTACTACCAGGGTCCTTATTGTTGAAATAATTGCATATACGTAAGTGTCATTGCGTAGGTATAATTATATCATAAAATAGCTGCGCAACGACACTTACATATAAAGCATTTCACGAATAGGTGCCCAAAGTGGTATTCACAGGCATTATTGACAGGACGTTCAAATGTTATCGTTTCATTAATATTATCTAAAAAACATTATGGGGATGAAAAACCTTAGAGCTTACGTTATGTGCAGCGTTATGACACTTCCATTTCAACATTATCGAAATCTCCAAATTAGGGTCAAAGTTTGTTCTGATAATGATATTGTATAAAACATTAAATACGACGCATTTGAAAACGTTACACGTTATCGAATATCGTTGCAATAACATCGTAGTAATGATTTTTCGCTTACTGGTTCGCTTACAGCAGCTTCCGGACGGTCAATTGTTTCCTAACTTTGCAGACGCGCAGATAGCATTACCATCAATAATGCAGCTGAAATTTCAAAGGTTTCCTTAGGAAAATGAGGGACTAAGAGAATTTGACGGACCAACTACCTTAAAGCTAGGGAAGATTCAGGATATTATAACCGATATAGAGGCAGCAGCACCGCCGGCGCCGATTAAACGTGAGCGCGTCTACCGGAGCAATTTGAACTCGCGCTCGTAGTTAACTAAACGAGAGCGCGGGCGCGCGCGTCTACGAAAGTAGCCCGACGGCGAAAGTTCGAAAACGACCACAAGGTGTATACTGACCGACTCCGATGAGCGCCGCTTGGCAGAGATATTGCCTGGACACGAGGCACTGAGCGGAAGGTCTGGCGGTAACTACCCCCCATGCCGCGCATCCCAGAGCCGCCGCCAAGCCCAGACAGGTCTGCAGCAACACCAACGCGCTGGCCTCGAGCCCGTCCTGGTAGCCTTGCACTGCCTGAAAGTGATGTTTCTCATTAAGGGATCGCCGCCCGCGAAAACGCGCCGCACGCGCCGGATCCGGACGATAACACGGACAATGCCGCGCCGCTAATGACGGACCGCCCGTCTCTAATATCGATTATCGAAATTGGCCCGTCTCTGGTGCCGTGATTAGAGGGCGGGGAGGGAGGATCTCCCATCGAAATTCGGGGGCTCGATCGATTCGCGAACTCTCGCCCCCGGTAACTTCCAGACACTCTTTAACTACCAAAGCTGTAATAACTAACTAATATCCTTTCCGCAAAATAGATTACGGTGGTCTTAGGTGAGACTTGCGTCGTTAACCCCTTCGGTGGAAATAACCGGCGACGTCGCCGACGGCTTCGCCACCGACCGCCATGTTCAATGAACGTGAATAACCTCGTCAATTTTCCTCGGTGTACGTATATAAGGCGGCGGGAGGAGGAATTTTCATGACGTTTCATGAGACGCAATCGAGCGCGATCGAATGACGCGATAAAATCAAAGACGTGAAATTAAAGTTTCGCGCGGAAGTTTCGAGTCTCATATCAACGTACTCGCAATGATCTTACCCGTTGATTCTAGTGGACGCCCGGTGGGGCCGCGAATTCAGCTAAAATCACTAATGGGATTCTCACGGCGGGAAGTTACTACTAATTAAGGACCCTGCACGACTCCCTGCGTTAATCAGCAAACGCCTCAGGTGCGTACAGTCGCTACTCTCCCAGGAATAACCAAGTATACACAGTAAAAAACATCTTGTACTTGTGTTAAAGTCGATCCTTGTTAGAATTTTTGTGTTGAATTTTTAACACATCCGTGTGTTAATTTAACATATTGTGTTTATCTCAATATTTTATGTTCAGTCAATATTCAACATGCGTAAATATTAAAATAACACATTTTATAATTCGATTAACATATTATGGATAATAATTTCACTGAATATTATTGGTGGGATATTTTGTACGTTAAAATTTATAGAGAAGTTGTGTTAATTACTTTCAATAACGGTTCTCATCTTAAACAATATGAAATACATGTTAGAGTTAGAGCGTAATATGCGAGGTTAGGTCCCGCGTTCGAATCTTATCAGTGATGAGCATGTTTCTCAAATATGATATTGCTTCAGTCAATTAAATGATGTATAAATTGAGAAAATTTCGAGCAAAATCATTGAAGAACAACGGGTATAAAGAAGAAATGATAAATAACAATTTTCCAGTGTGAAAATTACACATTTGTTATATTTGACATTATGAATATGTCAGTTTAACATACAATTTGCTTCTAAATAATACGAAACTGTTACATATTTTGTGTTAACGTTTAATGTAATATTTGAGTTACTTTTCAACATATTCACCTTGTATTAAATTAACAGGATGAATTTGACTGGACGAGACATAGGAAATCTGTTAAATTTGACACAATATTTTTTACCGTACAGAATTCGACGTAATGTCCGTCTTCCAAGTAGCGCTGAAGCGGAACGACGACGGATCATGAAATAAGACTCTCAAGAACGAAACGAGGAAATGAGATTCGCTCGATTCCACTTTGTGTGTCGCGGAAACGCGCGTCCGCGATCGGTCGTTATTTTCCCGAGGAGTCCACTGTCAAAGAGACATGGCGGTCCTCTCGCCTCTCTCTCTCTCTCTCTCTTGCTCGCTCACTATCGCCGAGTGCACTTACGATATAGAAGGCAGGGGTGTAGAGACCGAAACCGGCAGCGCCAGCGGCCAGCATGAGCATCCTCACAGGACGCGATCCCATAGGACTCAGGTCGAACAGCGGCTGCTTCGGTACCTTGTTCGCGGACTTCTTCTCC
Organism: Dinoponera quadriceps; assembly: GCF_001313825.1. NCBI lineage: Eukaryota > Metazoa > Arthropoda > Insecta > Hymenoptera > Formicidae > Dinoponera > Dinoponera quadriceps. The sequence goes on along the minus strand of NW_014554754.1, from coordinate 203,813 downwards.
TTCACTTTACCGCGCTGATTCTTCAGATGTAATATGGCGCGCCGTTGCGGATGGTACAGCGAGGCACTCCGGTAAATCAGCCCCAGGAAGAAGGCCAACGAGAGTGCTCCAGTTACCGATTGAAGCCCCAGCCTCCAACCCAGCTTCCTGCGGGAACAGCGCGAGCGCGTTTATGATCTTCTCCCGCGGAATTTCTCGAATCAGCCGACACGATTCCTTACATATGTATTCTCGTGGCTTTGCGCGTTCTGCATCGTGCGAGTGAAATTACATATTTTCGAGAGGAAATCTCTCTCTCGCCCTTTTTTTCTTGCCGTTTTATCGCCAATTAATTCAACTTCCCGTTCGTGAATAATCGCCGAATGTTTAAACATTTGTTCACACAATCGAGTCTGCGCGTTTCGGTGCGTGTAATGTATTAAACGCGTATACAGGTGCGCGATTTGTTTAAAGTAATTGTAGTAACAAAATTAGTTTTTTAAGAATTCGTTGGAACTTGCACTGTACAGGATATCCTATTTTATTTTTGACAGTCAAATATCTCAAAAAAATATAAGAGATATGAGAAAATGTTTCAGACAAAAGTTATACGGTCTCAAGGGGGAGAAATAATGATAAAATTAAGAAAAAAAAAGACAATTTTTCAAGGTCATATAAAGGTCATTGCCATTTTTTTAAATAGAATGTGGTATTTTTTCTTGAAAAATCTGAAAGAGCATTTAACCCTTTGACGCGTACGGACTTGGACATGTACGGCCTTACGAGTCAAAGGGTTAATTTTATATAAAATGGTCTTAGGACACCTTTGGCCTAAACTCATTATGTAAGGAAATATTCCATGAAAAAAATCTCTATTTATAACGTTTGTCTGAAACATTTTTCCATATTTCTTATATTTTTTGAGATACTTGACTGTCAAAAATAAAATGGGATATCCTGTATATAAATTTAAATATGACCTAATTATTGGCGCAATTAGAAATATATTGATTTGGAAGTTGAGATATTTATAAAGATGACACTTTTTATATGTATTTCTTGAAATTAATGTCCCACTTGTAACTTCTATTTCTAATTTCTTCTAATTTAAGACTTTAGTGGAACACTACTGTGATATTATGGAGTAATATCTTTATATTACTCCATATTCCTTGTATGTCTTTACATACAAATATTTCAGAATTATTGACCATTTTGTTTTGAAAATACAGCAGTGTAAAGTCCATAACTTATGGGAATATTTGAATGTATGTACATATGCATGGAATATTTGATTGTATGTACATATGCATATATGTAAACATATATATATTTCTTTCTATTATCTGTGCATTTTTATTAAATTAACTAATATATAAATATAGTATTAACAAGGAAAATAAAAAATAATATTTTCATACTTGTAATACTATATACATATGTCTATCTCAATTTCATTTAAAATTCATATTTATTACTTAGATAATAAAATAAATACAGAGGGACGTAATTTTGCTTGATAAATAATAAATTTATGGGTGGCCTCTTTGACGCGATACGGAAGATACAGCACTCTGCGATACAACTACCTTAATAACTTAAAAACTATCACGATTAGATTACAAGAGAACCCGTAAAGATTTCGCCTAGCCGAGTGAATTTCTTGCCAAAGTGCAACTCGAGCGCTGAACTCGGCGTCACGGGAAACATGTAAAGATGATCGATGGGATCCTATCGCGAGATACATCCGGTAGAGACAAGAAACGGGAATCTCACGCCGGAAACTTTGTAAAAATCTGCGTAATTAATTTGACGAGATAATAAGAAATCGCGGCGCGTTGAAACCATGAAGTTTGACGATCTCGTGGATTTTTAAAGTTCAAACATTATGCGTTATTATATCCGAGAGGCTTCCGCAACTTGTTAAATAAAAGTTGCGTGATAAAATGGTTCTCACGTGACAGAGATATAGCGATACTATTTGCGATGTGCGACGGTATTTCCATACTATTTCGTTACGCAAGTATAATAGTTACGAAGTTCACGCGTGTACAAATACGCGTTGCGCCGGCCGGCGATGTCGCGTTTATAACCGGAACGAAAAAGTCCACACTGTGCTATCACTTGCTCCGCCGTCGTATTATTCTTTAAGCCAAATTTGACAAGGGAATGTATTAAACCTGTCGGATATTAATAGCCTGTGCGGAACAGCTCGGCGATCTTTAATATTTTCGTAGCACGGTCAGACTGCGTCCTACGACGAGTTTCGTTTACTTCAATATTTTAGCAGAACCGAATAATCGGTGCTCCAATCGAGATGAAAAGCGGCTAAACGAGACGACCATTTCGTAAAATGGAAATTTAATCCTTTGGATATTTTCAAAGCGCACGAGCACACGCACGCACGCACGCATGTACACACACACACACACACACACACACACACACACACACACACACACACACAGATGTGTGTGTTTTCTCTAAATCGATAATTTTAGACACTGTAAAGCCTCCGTCACGATCGGTTTGGTTAAAACCGATCGACGGTTGGAATTTGCGTTTTCAGTAATATTTCAAAATAACAACGTCGTCATAAAATTACAACGGCAAATTGTAATAGTAGTATTCAGGTATTCAGGTCAAGAGATGAAAGGCGAAAGGGGTGGGGAGGGGACTTAAAGGAAAAAGGGAACGTTGGCTTTCAAATCCGGGCATTAAACGGCTAGAAGAAAATAATTAAACCGCTAGCTCGTGGAATTAGCTCTCGCGCGCCCTAATTACATTCAGAAATACAATTATTTAAACATACGAACGCTCTTTACCTTCCTCCCTTTTCTTTTTATTAAATCCCTTATAACCGCGTTTCTCCCCGGCTTTCGCCCCTTGAGTGGGAAATACGTGCGGACGTAGCCGTAAAAATTTTTACGCCCTCCCATTCGTACGCGAATGGAGGAGTATTCGCGAATATGCATATACCTCCCCCTCTCCCCCCGTGCGCGGTGATATTAAAATAAGAAATAAAATAACGGCGGCGGCGGGGGGCGAGGCCGGCAGGTTTCCTCGGTACGTATTTAACATATCGGTGAGACGGCGCGAGTGTTGCGCTTTAAAGCCCTCCCTTGTCCCTTTGGCGCTTGGGATAATGAGGCACCGGCCTCATGACTATTCATAGTACATATCCGGTTTTTATCGCGGAACGTTATCTCCGCGCGCGAGCGCTCGAATTTATTTCCCGCGGCCGCGTCGCGCGCCTTTCCTCGTTCGCTCGCCATCGAAAATGCAACGTGCATTAAATGTTCATCGCGCATTCGCAAAGATCGTCCGATAACGCACGTGTAACAGACCGCATCGTCGTCAGTCGGCCGATCGCCACGCGTTTCACGTGTTTTCGTTACGGGGGGTGGGAGGGAGAGAGAGAGAGAGGCAGAAAATGCGCGGTGGCTCGTGTTTTTTCACGGAACTCCGTGTCATTACGAGCGGAATTATATCCGCGCGCCCACGCGCCATCTTCTTTGCTTGGAACACATCTCTCGATCGTGTTCGATCTGCGCCACCGTCCTACGCGCGCCACGGTAAGTTTAAACCGCGTGCGGCTACCCACGCGCGCGGGTATGACGGTGTGACGGTAGCGGCGGATCCAACAATTCGCGTTCCCCTGCGAGCGGCCGGTTGAATTTTTGCGACAACACCGGAAAATAGACGCGCGCGTTCCGCAATTCCGTCGCGATCAGACGTTCCTTCCGGTCAAACAAATGCCGCTCGATCGAGAGGCTATTTTATTTATTTTTCAGCGCGCTGTCGTTTCGCGCACGAGCGATTAACCATCGGGTCGACGCTACGCAAAATATGTGACGCACGATAACGTCCCCGGCGGAGAAAATATAATGCCGCGGGTGTGTGCGCGTGTTATATTTGCCCCCGTCTAAAATAATATTTGCGCTAGATACTACATATTCATCGCGTATTGATTCGGGCCAATAGATTTGTCCGACGAGCGGATAAACAGCCGGTCGAGGTCCGTCGAGCGTAATCCTCGATTAATTTTTAATACGCTCCTCCTCCGCGGCGCTTTTCACGGTGAATTAATGAGCGCTTCCACCTCGGCCGGCGCGCTTACATTTTTCAACCTTGGTACCTTGGCGCGCGAGACAAGCGGGTTCGCGATTTGGAGGAGGGAAAGGGGGAGGCAACACGAGAGGCGTCCGCTGTAAAAGGAACAAATCTAACATCGCCGCCATCATAATCATGGAAGAAATTCGCGGCGCCCCGGGTAAACCGTATCCGCATTGCGGTTGATTCCCGCTCGAGAATAAAACACGGATTATCCGCCGTTGGTTTTTACGACAACCGTTTTAATCCGCCAGCGCGGAAGGGTTAACGGAAACGGAGGATTTAACTCACGCTAAGACAGACTTGATTAATCTAATCCGTCCGCCGAAAAATCGGCGCGCGCACGCGACCTCTCGTGAAAATTTCGGCGATTCTCCGCGAGTGCAACTCCCGGGGATCTTTCTTCTTGGGGATCGACGCGCAATCTCGCGTCAATTAAGATGCCGGTATATCAAAATTCCCCGCCGTAACACAATCCGGTGTGTACCGCCGACCCGCCGGACAAACTTAGCCAGTTATCGAGTAAGCCATATCGACTTAGCGCGAGTTGCTCTCGTAGCAACCTGATGATATCACGCTCGCCGGTCCAGAAGAGCCCGATCTCTAATTGGATATGCTTTTATATACCCCGGTAGGACCTCGTTGCGCGGTAACGGCAATTAAGCGGCGCGTTTAATAAGCCGCATCTCTCGTGCTGTGCAACGATCTCGCGTGTGCGGTCTATCTACGTGCGAAAGAGAGAGAGAGAGAGAGAGAGATCGAGTTTCACGCCGCGCGATAAATATTCCTCGTCGACGTTTGCGGTCTTCTTCCTACATCGCGCGTTCGAACCGCGTGAAATTCCTCGGGAGTACGTGTGTACGCGGCAATCGCGAGCAATATTTGCATTTGCCGCCGCATTCACGCCGAGTGGATCGAATCGATGCTAACTAACGAACCGCCTCCCTTACTGATCGCGAGGACTCGAAGCACCTATTTCGGCGGTGGTTCCGCGAAAGATATAAATAGTGGCAGAGGTAGCAGAGAGACGAGAGAACCCCGAAGGCTCGGCGGCCGAATAGAACGTTCAATTATTTCACGTCGAATCTGCTCTCTCTCTCTCTCTCTCGTTGTTTTTTGTGCCGGCGACGCCGGGCAGCGCGCGACGCAAACCCCGGGACATGCAGTCGCGCGAAAACCTACGATAAAAGGGTGGCGCGCATTGAAAGCAGTTCCGCCCGTATGTTACACGCGCGCGCGCGCGCGCGACCGCTCGACTTCTCGTCGTGTGCAATTTGTTTCGAGAGTCATTGTCGGCAGGTAAATATCGTTAGCGCTACCAGCACAAAATTGATCGTTTTTCAGCACGCGCGCGGCGGCTGCGGAAAGTCTCACCGGGGCTTATCGGCCGTCGTCTTGTCGATCGTACGTCGAGAGTCCTCGCGATAAATTATCGAGCGTCGCGCTCGATAATTAATCAATCGAACGAGATTTCTCCGAGGGGACCGATCGCCGCGCGCGCCAACGGTTTCGGATTTTCTCGCCTCCCGGCCGTGTCATCCGGCGTCGTAATTTCCCTGACACCGGCCGCTATTGTTCCGCGCGACGAGAAAATAACGAGTGATATTAAATTTGCATCGCGCGCGCCCACACGCGCGGGGAAATAGCGCGGCCGAAGGTTAATTGGATCGCTTCCGCCCGACTTGCGCGAGATATTGAGCAGCGCGGCATTCCTAAGCTCTCTCTCTCTCTCTCTCTATTGGTTAATCTATCCGCGCGTTTCTACCAGTAATACGATGCGATAACTCACCCGACGGCCTCCTTGTAGAAGACGCTGAAGAGCGCAATTCCCACGCCGGTGCCGGCCTGCACCACCATCTCGACGAACTCCCGCCGCTTTCTGAAGTAATTGCCCAACACCAGACTGGCGGTTTCCCTCACGAGGCCGGCCCCAGTGCCCAGTACCAGCCCGTAGCTGCATCGCATTTTACAAGAAAGAGTAAAAATCGCGCGCGCGACTTTACACACTCGGTACATACAAGGGCCTCGCGAGAGTCGAGTCGACGTTCGGGCTTTTTCGCGACGAAGGGGATAAGTCGGGGCGATTTTTATCGGAAAGCACGCAGCAGCTAGCCAGCAGCCGGCTGACTACGCGAACGGTGTCGCTGACGTTTCAAAGGGACTCGGAGAGAGCCCTGGATATCGGACGGCGGAAGCTCGTTTTATTTGAGAACCCCGCCTTTTTACCTCGTGGAGGGAGTTTCCCCTGCGATCAACCGGGATACCGTTTATCGCGCGTCGGCAATGCAAAATTTGTGCATGCGAAACGTGCATGGTCCTTGAAAGCGCGCCGGCCGTGCAATTATTATTACGCACCTAAGGAGCACTTGATGCATCTGGAGGGCGAAGGAGGTGAAGAGCGAGGCCAGGGCGAGCACGAGGCCGCCGATCACCGCCGTCAGCCTTGTGTTGCCGCGACGACACGCGCCGACAACCAGCGGCGCCGAGCCGCGGGAAACCGCGGCGCTCAACGCTCCTGCCCACACTGAAACAATGCGCCCGATAGTGTTGGTCGTGTTCCGATATATTCCATAATTAGGATCGCGATGATCAGCGCGCGACTGGTCCACTTGAGAGATCCTACACGCGTCGCTCCCAATTCTACGGCGCATCCCCCCACGCAGGACGAGCCGCGGCTGTTTTATTCGACGCTCTCTTTTCTCTCTCTCTCTCTCTATCCGTCTGTCTCTCGCTGACCGACAGCGGACGAGACGAGCTCGTTTGCTGATTGATTTGCTCCGAACGCTTCGTGCTAACGAGGAGAGCTCGCAAAACACTCCTCCCTTGGATTTCAACGGAACCCGGTACACGGTGGGCGTTCGCACCGGACGGAGCGGGCGAAAATATATTTTCGCATTTTTCGTTCCCGCCAATGCCCGCTTGGGATTCGGGAAGCCATTCTTGAAACTTGGCTCGATATTGGAAAATGTCGAAGACGAAAACATTTTTCGAAAACGTACCGCGACATTCGTACATAGAGAGAGAGAGAGAGAGAGAGCAGTTTTAAAATCTCGTCAAACTGTTTCCTTCCATTCGTAACGTTTTTCGCGAAAATTTCGACACTGACGCGTTTTCAAGATTTTACTCGACGAGCGTTAGCGCTATCTTTCAGGAAGAACTTGTTCTCGACGAACGGGGGAACGGAGTTCTTTAAAACCGTTTAATAACCGGGCCAACCGTATCGTCCAACCTGCATATCGTTATTTAAATTTGTTCCTTCATTATAGGAGTGCCCAACTAACGGCAACACGATACGACCGGAAGGCCGGAAGAGAACGACGAGGAAAGTTTTCCCTTCGCCTTTCGCTCTCCGAGGCTTCGTGTTTTCGACCGACGTCATCGACGTGCAGATTTATCGCCCATCACCTCGTAATTACTCCCGAAGGAGCATCGGATTTCGCAATTACCATGGAGTCTAACGTGAACTACGTTAAATTTTCTTCGAATAACCGTTAGATCGTTAAGCGCTGTTTACGAATGCGACGATGTGACAACGGCAGCAGCTAGCACGTTTTCAAATCTCATTCGGACGGCCTCCGAAAACAAGCAGCGGAGAAAGAAGTTACATCTCTGTTAAGAAGAAACTGACGGAGATTTACGAGCGAGACGAACATAACAGGATCAACCGTGAATTTATCGATCGCCAGGCTTGCGAATAAAAAAAATAAGGAAACGTGTCGAAGAGAAAGAGAGAGAGAGAGAGATCCGTGCGATTTCCTTCGCGCAATTCGGGCGCACTCGCGAAAATCCACGTTGGAATTTTTACACCCCCGATCGCGCGACGGCTCGAGCGAAAACTCAGATATCCGAGGGAAGCCCGGTGTATGCGTCGCGCGCGCACCGCAGACACGAAGACATCGCAGGCATGGAACGTGAACGTCGACCGATTTAATGGCATCGCGTCAAAGCGCACTATAGCTGATCTCTCTGTAATGCTAAAATTGGACGGGGCTACGTCAATCGTATCGACGTACGTCTCCTGTAATCTCGTAAAAGCATCACTTTTTATCCTTATACTTGGCGAAGTGGCGGAACGCCTCTCTCTCTCTCTCTTTCTTTCCCCCTTTTATAAATATCGTGCCAACTTCGCAAACGCGCCGAAGCGTTTCGCATAATCATACCCTCCGACACGGCGGATACGAATAATCGTGTCGAAACGCATTTGTACACGACAATAGAAATTTAACGGCCGCAGTCTCTTTACCAGCTCGTTCGATTCTTCAACGTGTCCGACTACTTGTCTACCGTTTGTCCTTCTGTCTAGAATTTCGAGTGTTCGGCAAATGTTTTGAGACAGTCGTCGTGCGATCGACACCGACGACCGAGCGCCAGATGGAGAAAATGCACGGCCGATCGGCTCGCGAATCTCTATTGGAAATTACGAGGATATATTATACGCGGGATTAAATCATAATTAACGGTACGATTAAATTCTCGATTCCGTGGTGATTAAAATAAGAAGCATAAGTTTTCACCGTCCATTTACACGAGTGTCAGGCAGAATTCGACCGTTTTAGTCTGAACAAGAAAAATAGCCGGCTAATTAAGTGTAAAATTGAATTTCTTCGCAAGAAAAAGCTCGGTATAATTAATCGAGAAAGAAGGCCCCCGTCAGATACTTACACATTTCAAGCTTCAGTTTTCGCGCAGGCGCGCCTTCGGTGTTTTTGCTCTCGCTAATTTAACATCCAATTAAATTCTCGCTTGGAAATAATGCGCAATAATTAATCCTCGAATAATATCCTGTCACTCGCATAAATCATTTATATATTAGCTCGCTAATACGATTTGAAAACGTGTGCCTGCAACACACACACACACACACACACACACACAGTTTTCCGGAGAAAATTTTCACCGGAGAGATATATCGTGGGAAGAGCAAACGCTCGCAACTGAATGGGTTTGCTGAGAAATTCAATACATCTGCAACGAACGGTCAACCTGACGCGAGTACATCTTCGCCGTGTGTACGAAAGTTTTGAGAAAACGACCCGTCCGCATCGAAATGCGCCCAAGGCGTGACATTATATCCAAAACGAAAAACTCGAGCGCGTACACATTGCGCCGCTACGTTCGGCGAGCCGTCTTTACGAAAATCACCACCTGCCGCAGTATGTCTGAAATTGTGTGTGCATGCGTGCATAATTACGTGCACGACAAGGCAAACACGCGACGACTCCTGGCTCGGCACTTTCGCGCACGTTTTAGAATTTTTCCCGGGAATTTCACGCATGCACACTCTTTTCGCATAAATTCAGGAATATCGACACGCTTTGCGTGTCGGGCGTATCGACGAGCGGCGCGAGAATATACAGGGTGTCACGGGTTCACCGAACGTTCCTCTCTCTCGAAATCAAAGACGAGAGAGTTGCACCGAGACATTATTTCATCTTTACAGTGATGTTATTATTTCGACTGCGCTTTGTACACAGCGATTCATCCACCGGTTCACCAACCCGTACTTGACGAATCAAACTGGATCGAGCGGGCGAAATTTGAAAAGTAATACATCGTCGCTCCAGCTGACGCGCTTCAACAGTTGAAGCTCGAACCCCGAGTAACCCTGCGAGCAGTATTGAGGATAAAACCATTCGATCGATGAAAGTTTCGAACGAACCTCGGAATGAATATGCATTGTCCGGTCTTGTCGCGACTTAAGAGAGCTTCTCGAAGAAATCCGAATATTGGTGCGCCAAAGCTTCAACAGGTAGCGACTTCGGCGACGTTCTTACGCAAATAATTTATGAGTCTGGACGTTTTTAGCGCTATTTGCGCAACGCTTGGCCAAATGGGGTGATGAACTCTAACTTTCTCTCTCTCTCTCTCTCTCTCTTCGTTTAGGATTTCCCGGATTGGATTTACAGGAAGCTTTTGAGCGCCACGTCGGATTTCTCCGGCGAAATATTTAAGAGCCCTTTCACGTTCCAGCGCTACCCGATTGTCGGTCCTCCCGTTTTTACGCAAGCCGCCGTTACTTTCAAGGTAGAGAAACGTTTTACCGGATAATCGCAACGCGCGAATTATCGTTCAGTTATTTCAACGTGAACGCTGTATCTTTCATTCTGCTTTCATTCGTTACCAACGATCCTTCCTGTCATAACTATTCGCCGATAGATTTACCACGAAGATCCGTTTGTTACGCTAAGAACAAACCGAGAGGGGGAGAGAGAGAGACTTCGGAATAAATTATCATTAAGCGGACGTTATCTTTTCAAATTCTCGCAGGGATGAAGCCGCGTTACACCGGCGGTGCGCCGGCATCATTTCCGGCTCGTCAGTCTTCTTTACGGAAAGAGCAGCCGGCGACTCGCGCGTTCGCGCGACGTTCGCGTTTCCACCCGTGAAACCCATACAAGGCACTCGAAAAGCAGTAAACACAGCGGGGGTTTATGTTTCCCATTACCACAGCTCAGATGATATATGAGAGGAGAGGAACCCGTCATCGGACGAGGCGGGATAATTTTTCAAAACGAAACGAACCGCGGCGATGACACTACGCTTTAAATACGTTCTCGGGGGGAATAAAAGGCCCTTTTCACGGCGATCTTGGCGCGCATCGGCAACAAGGAGCGCGGGACGGACGATAGCAGGTAGAGCCTTTGTTCCCGTTCGTCTCGTCCGTCATTACGTATTTCTCTTGTACCATGGCGTTCTCCTCAATGACGTCTCTTCTCGCGAGAGAGAGAGGGAGAGAGAGAACACGCGCTTGGCTACATGCTCTCTTTCTCCTCTAGTCGTTTTCATTCCCGAAGAATATTTTAACTACTTGGCGCATCGGCGTTGTCGAGCATAAGCTCGGCGATATATTTCGGCGTCGATAAAAGGCTGGTCTAACGCTACATCATTTCTCTCGCTCTCAGTCGGTTTCAAAGGATACCTCGAATTACATTTTCCGCAACTGCTTCCGCCAGCCAGCCAGCCGGCGGCGATTGTTGCCCCCTCGGCGAGCAATCTCCGTCATCACCGTGACTAATTGTCGGCAATTCGAGAGATTAGAAAAATGTGGAGAATGTTCCCATAAATACTGAGCCACGGAAAACCTTCCCTCCTTGACGGGAACGATTGAAAACGAGCAAACGTTCACTGTTTAAAAAAAATAAGAGGAAAGAAAAATGTTATTTTGGAGGATTTTAAATATAAAGTTCTGCGTCCAAGAATGAAATCTTCAACGTCGGAAACCAGCAGTTTGTAAGGAAAGGATGATGCGCAATCGCATTTTCGACGAGGAAAATCCGCACCGAATTATCCGAGGAAAACTCCCCTAAATTTACGTTCACTAATCCAGTTATTCTATATATTTTTTCGTTACGATCGTTTTTAATGGACTGATAGAAAGTTGGCGTCTCTCGCTGGAAGAGTCGTGTTTAACTCGGTATTTCTCGGTAACGCAGTAAAAGCACTACCGCCGACCGCTTTTTATCGAGTGTACGTAGCTTTTATTGCAAGAGGAAGAGAAGGGGAAGGAAAAAGAAAGAGAAGGGGAGGGAGGGAGGGAGAGAGAGAGAGAGAGAGACAGGAGATAAGAAAGCTCACCGCCAATATTTCGATTGTCCTCGGAAATCAATTTGAGTGCTCTCCTCTCCGTCGCTCGATGGAGAAAAACGTTAGGAAAGTAACTTTCGCAAGAGGAAGATCCCACACGGTATATCCCGCGGCATATATTTGAAGCGTATATATGATCGGGCAGGACTGGTGGAATTGAAGTTGGTTTTTCCTTAATGAAAATTCGATCCGCTACTTTTTCGAGGCTCTGTTTAACCTGCCATATTGACCATCTCTCGATAATCCATTCCCCGGATAAAATCTTTGCGACGAGGGGACACGTTCGAATTTTACGGAGTGATATTGTTCCATAATTGGAACGATTGAACGACGGCAGCTGTTTTATGAAATACGAATGGATGAGTATACATTACGCTCTCTCTCTCTCTCTCTCCTTCTGATACGCTAAATAAAAGATACAATAACCCTTATCGGAGAAAGAGAGGTGTGATAAATTTCACGCTCGTGATTTCGCAATATAAGAAATATGACGTCCGCATCGATCACATCACCTTCGCGTACACATAACGCTACTTAATGTTAGCTCGGTTAATCAAATCGGAAGTTGCAACGTGAACTAAATGCAGCTGCGATATATTGCGTATGACGTATACATGTACGATACGTACTATATGCAAGTCTAGAATGCACTCGTCTAGTCGCCAACGTACAATCGAGAATCGTTTATCACGCGTCCGAAGTTCTTCTATCAAGCACGTCTCTCTTTTTCAACCTGCAGTTCCTCCACACAGTTTTTCGAGATTTTGTAATAAGATTGTAGCTGAAGGGAACATGAAGGCTGTATGGACCGAGGAATTTATTGAAAAATGAATTTTACCTCGCATTTCCGGAAGACGAAAAAATAACAAGTAGGGGGCAAAATTGAATTAAAAATAAAGGAATTTGTTATGATTTGATATGAAAAGTGCGGATGGGTGCATGTACGTGCAAAAACGTTACTAAAACATAAACAATAATTGTGAGAGCTCGGTGATGGGGCGAAACGAACGTAAAACTTTACTGGAAATTAAAAATCTATGGTATTTTCACGATGGTCGGGGAAAACGAAAATTAAATTTAGCAGCGGAAATGGAAATTACATCGTGGAATAAAAGTTTTGAAATTTTCGAGCGGAAAATATAAAGTTTGGTAATCGATACTGTAAGAGTGAGAGAGGAGGGGGGGGGGGGGCAGTTACCTAGTTTCCTTCATGCGGTTCTTCGATCGATCGATATTTATTCTCAATATGTCAATAATAACAATTCTGCACCGCCTAAGGCCATCGTATATTTCACATCGTAATATTTCGGAAATAAAGAGACTACGAAATCATTTAATGAATAGAAAATAGCGCGATATAGCCGTAAGCACAAAACATTTTAATGAATGTTAACACACAGATAAATCGAGTTTCATTCGCGAGGCATTTATAATATTGAAAATTAAAAATTCGCGGTATGAAAAATCGATTTGACAAAGAATTTAGTTAAAATATCATCCTCCTCGCTTCTGCTCTCTCTCTCTCTCTCTCTCTCTCTCTATTTTTCTTTTTCCTCCGCCTCTTTCCGCCATACAAAATTATTCTTGGAGAATATTTGAAATATTTTCTTCTCCGCTTTTTCGTTGTGCGATCATACCCAAACATAATGCCGGAAAATGAACATCCGCGAATTTTCTCTCGGTAGAACACCGAGAGAACTCATCATCGCGTTCCACAGGCGACTCTTCATACCGGAGTCCCCACATTAAACGCGCCAGCACAAAGCCCCCGTCGTGATAATTCGCTGTGAACTGAAGATATCGACAGCGTGCGCGCATCGCTCATACCTCGGCGGGTACCAGCGCTAATTACTGAAGCATTGTCAATACTCGGCCGACGGTGGATATTGATGGTCCTACGGCAGCGGTGGCGACTGCCTCCTGTTCGAGTCTCCAACTTCGACGACGGCCGAAGTGGATAACTCGCGCGAAACTAGGTCTATCTCCGGCCGGGGCGCGCGCGTATCCCCGGGACACGACCCTCCAGTGTGCATCAGCGTCGCGATGCATCGCTCCGCGTGCGGTAAATCACTGGAAAGAAATCCCCGAAGCTCCGGCCGCCTTATGTCTTATATACACCGACCTATCGCACCTCCAGTCACGGCTGCCGCCGAGTGTCGGGATCACCCGGGGTGGGATCACCGACGAGCAGCACGTCGCGAGCTCTGTCGCAGTTTAGCCGAACGCCGTACGTCTCGCGGCGGCACGATATCGCATCCGTCACCGCGGGATTGTTGTTCGTATCGATCTCTCGACAGTGGGAGACAATTTCATTCGAACGAAAACAAGCGTGAAACTGAGAATAAACTGCGCCACGCGCGCACAGCAATGCGTGCAAAATTTAGCAAAATCGTCGGAACACACGTTTGTTTCTACGTGTCTCTTTCTCCATCTTTCTCTCTCTCTCTCTCTCTCTCTCTAGCTGATTCTCTCCCCTTTTCATTTCATTCCAATTATTTGCGTCAATTATTTCGTTACCGTCCATGCGTATCGTTAGTTGCACAAGATATCAGAAAGACTCAGCTCGTAATTATCGCTGGCTTAACCAACCAAATTGCAAGACAGGGATGGTTTCATTAAATCATCGTCGTGCAACGAGAGAGCTTTAATTATTCACGCTTATGATTAAGTTTCGCGTTAACAACGCCGGCTTGTTGAAGTGATAAAGAGAGTTATTAGGTTGCGCAATAATGACACTCTATAAGTCGTACGACGAGATTGCGTGCCGACGTCGTCGAGACGGTAGTGAGATTTTCGAACGGACAACAAAGCGGCGAGTCAGGTCCGAATAAGCAAGTTACAACGTGGCGTTCTGAAAAGAATTGCCAAGGACTGTTGTTGTCCTCTTCTTTCGCCGCAGAATTTAATATACGAGCACCACGTGAAACATGATTTCCATCGTTTGCACAATGAGCGTGGGATTTTATTTTCATTCCAAAAAGAATCGGGGAGTTTCTCCGAGAGCTTCAATGAAATTAATAAATCTTGCGCGCCGTGCGCAAGACCAAAATGTCTTTCACCGTGGCTCATTCTTCCGTTATCCATTCGTTAACGGTGGTAATGAAGTGTCTATTCGTTGATAATCCGAAACCGTCCGTTCGTTCCCGCTCTCTGCTGCTACCATTTTCGCACTTTCCAATTCTCTCTTTCTCCAGCTCTCTTTCCTTCCCATTTCGGCTACTCTCTCTTATTTGGAAACGGTGTTGTTGGCGCAACTCGCTTCCAAACAGGAGATGAGCAATTTTCCACTCCCGAATGCGATGCTATGTGTACATCGCCGTTTCTCTGAGCGAGCTTGACGTTGTCGTTCAGGGAGCAGGTAAATCGACACAAAGTCCGATATCATTCTACGATTGCGACGTTAGTTCCAAACCGGCGTGATTCGCAATAACGACATACTCCTGTACGCGATGTGCAAGTATAAGACTTTCGAACGATCGTGCGTGCCTCGAAGTAATTGTCAGGTTCGTCGTATTATTGCCGGAACGAGTCTCTACGAGTCCCTTCGTCATTCCTGTTTCCTACGATACGATTGGACGTCCAAACTGATATATTGATAATTAATAAATATTTTGTTTAATCTTTCGTTTCATTTGACCTATTTTGAATTTTAATTAATATTTTAAAAATATTCTCGAACGACATCACGCTACCAGATGTAAGTACGATCGCGACCTGACTCGTCCTAATTAAAGAGTGCGGGCCGCGCGAAATGCGCGCGCGAGAGAGAGAGAGAGAGAGAGGCAGCAATACGAGCGGAGCAATTCGAGTTACTTCGAGCGAGGACATCGCAAAAACTGACTGACATCCATTTGCCAAGGATGTAAAAGGTCTATTCTTTTATGTGCAGCTCCCTATAGTCGTTACACTCGTAATGAAACAAGCCAACGAAGAGTAGGAAGGAGGAGAGAAAGAAACGCGTTAGGGAGAACGCGGAAGGCGCGCGGATAAAACGAACAAAAGCGTTATTTTCGCGATAATGCGGCTCGTAAAAGGAAAGTAGATTTATGTAATAGATCTACGTAATAGGCGTCGTAATTTTCCCCTCTTAAATTTCCGTCGCTTCTTCGACTTGAAATTGCGAAATCTCGGAGCGAAGTAAATAACGCGCGCGACTTTCGAGATAACGCTCTTAACGAGCTTAATGATAAAAGGCAAAGTGGGAGCTTGACAAACGAGTGATCGACGACCGGGTTGGCCGCGCCTCAATAATCCCGCACGAATCGGCGACTGCTGAGTCGCCGGCGGAACGATGACAAAATTGAATTCGCGAGATCTGTTAAAGATTTCACGGAGTGCGTTATCCGCTCGGCGGAAGATCAGAGCGAAATCATTCACAGAGACTTCGCTGCTCCCTCTGCTCGCCGCGTCTCTTTTCCGCGCCTCGTACGTAGACACGGTGCAAGCGCAACGTAATCCCGAGTAATTAATGCAGGAGCGTGTCCGGATTATCGAGATTTTCGACGTGCTGCATTCTAAGTAATTGAGCCCGCGTGTAAGACATTAAAGTCAACTGTTGAGCAGCGGTAGCCGCTCAAAGTCGCGAATTTTCGCGAGAGAAAGGCCGCCGGTCGGACGCCGAAAGAGGGAGAGTTTGTTTGCCAGTCTTTACCGCTGCTCAACTTCATTACGGAACTATTTCAGCGAGCAAAGTGATTCCGCAACTTGGCGTTCCTGTCAAATAACGGCTCGGAGGTGAACGTTCGCGAGCAACCGCTACGAGATACTTCAACAAGACGCGCTGAAAAGACGCGCGCTTTGATCCGCCAGCACGCTCGGTACTCTCGGCCGGATTTATCGCGGGACATTTCTCTCCGACATTTTCTCTCGTTAGCATCCTTTTCTATCGCAACAACCGCGATAAGATGCTCAGCCGCGTTACAATTCGCGCCGGGCGTCTTCCAGATGCCGCCCCCTCGATTTTTCGCCTCGTTCGTAAGCCGAACTCGTCGTCGGCAACAATTTTCGCGCGGGACTCTATTTCCAGGTCGGCCCGCCGGCGAAATAGCCGGTGCTTTACCGTGGTAAGTCGCGCAGAGGCGAAATCACCTGCTGCGCTGATGCAGCGGCCGCGGCGCGTGCCACGGCACGTTAATCGTACTTCGGCGAAAAGCTCCGGGGACGCGGCTCGCGGACAGCCGGCTGTCCGTGGGCGCGACTTGAAATATACCACCGTCGGGTATCCCGGGACGGCGCGGAAGCTCGCGTAAGAGAAACGGCGGCTCGGTACAACGCGAGACCGAGAGAGAGAGAATCGGCGCCTGGTCGATCGACAAATAGCACGCCGCTCGAGCAAACGTACCTACGAGGACGGATACGGTACGGAGTTTATGCTCAGAGCCGCCTAAAGGGACTTCGGGTCGATCAATACCCATTGTCAATAAGCGCCGATACCGGCGACGTTATTGAACGCGACAAATATCGAGGAATCGTCAACGCATGCAGGGTATTAGCCAGACGACATTTGAAGGCGCGACGGGAGTTCGGGTATTTTTCATATCAGCAATAAGTGGCCGACAACGCGGCTGTATCGGTTTATCGACGACGTTCGGAACAAGACGCGTCGACTTCGCGAGCGAGGACCGAACGAGCGGCCGACAAACGGTGGTTGGCACCTTGGAATTCTCGACGACTGGATCCCGAGCGATCCCCCCCGGTCTTTTATCGCGTCTCGCGAATTTGCACACCGCTCGCGAGGGAAATACGCGCGGGAGAACGCGGGAGAAGGCCGGATGACCCTCGAGCGTCTCGGCCGATCTCGCGGCAGCAAACTTTCGCTTCCCGATATCGTCGAGATTGAGTGCTAAGTTTGACAAGTTTCGCGTCGCGCGATTTCATCCGCGGACGCGAGATATCTGCATCGCTCGGATTCGGCTCGCGGACTGTGGCAAATCTTTTATCAGAGGGGCGTCTTTCCCCCTCCCCCGCCTCCCTCCCCGAGTTACTTCCGACCGTTCCCTTTGGCCAAGGGACGCAGCTGCGATAAAAAGAAGAAACTTTTGTCTTTTTGGATAAACGATAAAAATAATCGATTATTCAGAACGAGCGTCGTTCGGTCTTCCCGTCGCGAGGAAGACTCCGTTTTGATATTACTTCGTTATCGGGAGACACGCGGGATCGAGCTGTACGGTGAGTCTATCTTTACATCTCCGATACGCGCGCGGGCGAGCCGGCGGGATAAAAAGGCCTCATTTAAATAGGGCCTGACATTACTATTACGTCAGTTTTCCCCGATTGATTATTTTCCTACTTTACGCAATGACCTTTATTTGTTATCCTCACAACCGATATAAACACGAGCATCTACATCGCGCTTTATCTCTGTAATATTCCGCGCGTATGCATGCGAGTATATAAAATTGATGGAGTTTATTATAACCGCAAGTCAATTAACACGCGCACATGCTTTTCCTTTGATACTTGACTGCCGTAACAATTTGGCGCATCCATCAAGATTTCCCTCCTCCAGCAAATTTTTCAAGTATTAACGAGGCATGCAAATGATTAATCATTATGATGCACTTGCAATATGTGCGCGTGTGTGTGTGTGCGCGTGTATGTGTATGTGTACGCGTGGGCAGCTCCACTTTAGTCTATTTACACACTTCGTGCGGCTTTTATTCACGAGATACACCGAACATGCGCAACCGTCGTCCTTTCAAAAACCAGGAAGAGGAAGCTCAGCTCCCTAGACACGCGATCGATGAATAAAATACTTTACTTTAATCACTTTAAGGTCGAGAAAATGTCATGTCAAGGGGAAAGACCTTTCACTCTTATCCTATACCCACGGTATATACACACACACACACACACATTTACATGTATATAATATATACATGTTTATAGCGCGCCTGCTCGTCCTCGTCGATCAACTCAGCTCGCGACACAGTTTGCCGTTTAACCTTTAATCGAATAACGTGGAAATTAAACGCTCCTTAACACTCCACTGGTTAGGAAAATAAGTCGCAATAACAAGGTTAACCCTTTGCGACACCCGTTTCGCCTGCGAACTGATGCCGCGATATCGCAGACACCGTTGAGACACTCGATAAACGGGATCCATTTCTTCCGTTTAGTTATCTCAACTCTTACGCTCGTTAAACGACACTTTAAAATTAAACGCGTGCAATCCCGGGTCGAAATTTCGGGTCTACATTAATTCCCCGCAAGTTCCGCTCAACTTGAAAGACCAATAGAGAATATCGAGATATATCACTTTATACAAGCCATTGACTCATTTTGATACTGCAAATGATTACTCACTGATGATACTCCACCTGCATTGAATCTTTTCCTTAATTTCATCAAGTAATGTTTTAATCAAACAACTTAGCCATCAACATTATACGCACAATCTCGATAACTGAGGGATCACAACAATCAAAATATTACGCGTCTGGTTACTTCGAAGTCGATATTTTAATTTCTTAAATCAAAATTTCCAACGTCAATAAGAAATGATGATATATACAGTATCGAAGAAGTAACAATAGTCCGTACAATGTTACATCTTGAAATTCTTCTAGTTCTTTAACTAGTTTTTTAAGTTTGATAGGATTTGCAAAGTCACTGTAGAATCGAAATTCCCATGTGGGATAGAATGTGACAATTGAGAAACGTTGTAAAGAATAAAATGAAAAAATCGGGCGCGAAATTGATGTAGACACAATAAAGGAACTTTGCGATGGCGATTCTACAATACACGTTAGCAGCGTGCCGAAGAAGTAACTCCATTCGCGAAGACCGCGACATAGATAATATATAATAACATAGTTATTAGTATTAACTACGTTATTAATAACGTACCCGCGGCATAACGTAGTTATTGCACATAGATCCGTTTATGCCACACACACAGGTACATATATCATGTTATGATAATGTTACCGCGATATTACGTTGATAGAAAGTCATTTTCCGTTTTGCTCTTCTGCCGTTCTGCCGATGACAGCGGAAGAGTATACTGGGAAACCAGTTTGGTTAAATCAATCTGAAAATTAACTAAACGCGTTTTGATTGAAGGAAACAGAATTTCTGGTTATAAGATGTAAATTTGGAATTTCCAAATTGATTTCTCAATGTAGTCTTCCGGTTATCAGTACGTTTCAAAACGCGTCGTTCGACAAAATCGCGCAAAACAGTCGCATTTGCGCGGGATCATACTGGTTTCATAAGATAAAACCTAGTTAATTGAGATTGTGATGTTAGGTTACAAAGCGTCTCTCTCTCTTTCTCTCTCTCTCTCTTTCTCTCGTGTGTGATCTCTAAGCAAATTTACACCAGATGGTATCTAAGTACGTAAACACTAGGGTAGTATTTATGCAAGCATGGAGAATATCATTCTCAGAGAGCCCTTTGTGAAGCTAAACTTGGGTCGTACTAAACAAAAGGCGAAGTCTAGAGTAGCTGACATTACTATCATCCAATGACTTCGTTGCGTTACGTCAGATTGCGAGGAGTTCCAGTTTCTCGACGTAATAACGAAGAGTTAATTAATGGTAACAAATGGTAAACAGTCAATGGAATAAAATGACAAACTCAGGGCAGCTACTCCGGATCGAACCGATCGAACGGCGGGTGACACGTTTTCCGGCGGGTGAAATTTGTTTGGGAAAGCCACGAAATCCGTATGGAAAAGTTGAGCTTCCGTTGTCGACCGGTATTTTTGCGACCGATAGTTTTATAACGCGCCAATTGAATCGCGCCATTGATAAACTTACGGAGTTTCGAAGCTCAGATCTACCCGTGGGATAAACACGAATTCATAAAAGCACCGACGTTAGCAACGCGGAAATATCGATAGGACGAAAAATGGCAATATAATTTCTCGTGATTCGATGTGAAGCGAAAAATATGAAAATAGCGCAAAAGTGCATTATGGACGAGTGAAATTGAATTTTCGTCGATGCGCGGCACACATCGTACGTGATATACAACGATGAAAATATAAACACAAATTATAATACCATCGGCTGTCACACAAAGTCGTTCCGACCCGAGCGATTATAGATAAATGCATACACTTTTCGCAATTAATTGCCCTTTCCACATTTTCAGCAATTTCGCCGCGTAATGGTTTCCGTAATGGGCGTTTACATAAATAGAGAAGTTCAAAAGATGCGAGCGGCACAATTATCGCAAGCTATTTAACGTTAAACGGTCTGCGCGAATTAGAATGTCAAAGGTACATATAAATAACAGGATTTACTTATTTTCCAATTAATCGCGGGTAGAGCCTTCCCACGTCGGCGAAAGTTCCATTTCGAAACTCAATTTCCGACGTTGAAGACAAATGCTTCGAATCAGCTCGCGTCTTGGGAATACGTCGACTTCGAACTATTCGCGGAACATGAAATTCCGTTGCGGGTTTACCGTACCGCTTTTCCTTTCTCTTTTTTCCTTTCTCTGTTTTCTGCTTTTTTTTTGCTTTTCACTTTTTTTTTCGGTCCGGATACCATCTGCCATCTCGAAGAAACGGCGGAATGTGGGTTACGCCAGTCACGTTGTAATTTGTTGCGGCGGTGGCCCGTCGTAAAACGCGCCCCGTCGCTATTCTAAGAAATAGGACTTTAATATACGCGTTAAAGTTCGAAAACTGTCCGGGGCGATGTGCATCCAGCGGAAAATATCCGGCGCGCTGCGCGCCGCACACGATAGACCTCGGCGGGTATACACGCCCCGTGTAAAGCAACGCTCGCGAGAAGGTGGAATATTAATGAGCGCGAGAGGGTGGAATCGCTGCTGGAAGCGCCGGAAAACGTTTCGTTCCCGGAAGCGGAAGAGTGTGTACGCGAAAATAGAGTATCCGATCCGCTCGGCGAGCAGATTTGAATCGTGTTATTTCCACAAATAAACATACCATTTTTTTCTCTCCCCCCTTTTTCCTCCGCCTCCCATTTTTGCAAACTCGCTCGGAGAAACGTAAGCGGAAAAATACATTTCCGCACGGCACAGCGTGCGAAGGAAGATAAGAGTCCTGAGTTCCTCCGGGCCAGCGTATGCTGCGGAGAGGCTTGGATGCGCATCCCCCCTGCCGATTAAAAGATGATCCGGTTTCTTTCAACGAGTCCCCCACTGACTGAAAGGAGGACGCTCGGTTGGTCCGGGATGCCCCGTACGACGGGAGCCTTTTTCGTACACCGAATGGAAAGGGACAAAATTGCGATCGATAAGAGATAGAGAGGAAGATACTCGACGTACCTATGTCCATCAGGTGCAGTTCGCCGAGATGTCGCATGGCGTAAAGGCGAAGCAGTCCGAATGCAAGCTGCATCCCGGTGGTAAGCAACAGGGCGAGGAAACCGGCTGCGCACACCAACCAGCCCCATCCGCCCTCCGGATAGAAATGCGTTCGCATACCGGCGACGTCTATGCCTGATAAAAAAGGATTATCCTTCCTCGCAATATATAACGGAGCTAAGTCGCGAAGTATCGTATCTCGATGCGTCCGATAATGGAATATCTCTCTCGACGGGCGCGAACTTTTAGTATCTCGCCGTCCGTTCACGCGCGAGTTTTGCCACATTTTCGATGCGCGAACGAAAACTCGGTAGGGCAAACTGGGTCGCTTCGATCGACGTATTTCGATCGAAATCCCGGCTGGAAAAGTCCCACTCGTATTCTTCGCGCGGGAGTAACTCAACGACTATTCGCGTGAAATTATTTGTACGCCTGTTTTGATCGCGAGAGGCGCGTTATTTTAACGATTCATTCGGATAATTTTGCCGAGACAACGCGCAATAAAGAACAATAACGAGATGATTCGATCTTTCTCGTGAATTATCGTCGTTATTATGTGTATATATGTGCTGAATATTCAAGCTACGTTTGCATCGTATGTGTATGGGATATTCAAATTGCGAGATTTCATAAAAAGGGAGAGGCAGGGTACCTGTGCGACGGAGAGCGGGCACGCAACGATGCAGACTGCGTAGGTCGCCGAGAACCCAGTTCGTATTACCGCCCATACTTTCGTCGGCGTCCATGTAACGCAGACGGGTGTCTGGAAAAAGCAAAGAGAAGAAGCGCGGAGGGTTCGTAATTAATAGTACGATACTTTCCGCGGTTGCTTAAAGTAGTAATTTTTGCGTGCGGGATTAAACGGGGAGCGAATCGTCTTGAAGGGGAAATGCGCCGAAGAACCTCGCGAACGGTTCTTATTGAAGGTCTTCGCCGCTGTTGCACGGTCGCGAAGGATATTTCAACATCTCTGGTTGAAACGCTTAATTCTCGAAACGCTCCCCCTTACGGACCCATCGAATTTTGCAGACCCGCGATGCTGCCGGGTTTTCGCGTCGACGATCCGTTGCGGTTGGCAACGGCGTTTACACGAGACAGGCTACGGGATGGGCAAGAAACGGGTTGAAAGAAACGACGTGGAGGAAGGAAGGAAGCGGGGGCGGAGGTTAAATGCACTTTTGAAAGGACGAAAGGTTGAAGGGTAACGGCGCCAAAGGGCAGGCGCGAAAGGACGGGAGAGGCCTGATGATCCGCCGACGAAGCACGGTGGAGGGACATCGCGGTTTCACCGCGCGCGAAAATCATCGATTCGTTCCCGCTCGCTTTTACGCTCGCGGGAGAACCGAAGCTGCTAACTGAATTATGGGCGACGCGTGCGCGACTACCGCGCTGCTCGCAGCATCGCGCAAAATATAAACTTTTCCATTAGCGGCGTTAAACGTTAAACACCCGCGGGTTTCATCATATGCATGCCGCGACAAAGATCGAATTTCGAGCGCAACGGGTTGTCGTATATAAAATTGATGCGCAGCCCGTACGATCTCGCTGGGTCTCGAATCGACGTCGACGGAATTTTTGCTCCGTGTTCTAATCGAATTTTCGGTTCTCCGTAAAAAAAGCGCCGCGAACGAAGAGTTCACAGTGGGGTTCATAGTCCGGGGATTCATAGTCGAATCCTCGACATTTCTGTGTACTCCGTGTCGTTGCTTCCTATCGACTAATTTTCCTGTACCACGAAGTATTTCGTACGCGAGACGCCGTTGCCAAGATCGCAGCATTCGCGTCAGAATATTGCGTTTTCTAATTTATTCGCGGCTGACCCTTCCGTATTACACGCGACAATCCGAGTACATTGTGACGCATAGTCGTATGTTACCGTGTATGTGCCGTTGCGTCGGTGCAGGCAAAATTATATTTGCCGGTGTAATTTAATTCCTCGCGACTAACATGCCCGTAAGTGGATAAGTTCCTACGCGAGCTCTGTTGCTCATTAACGTTCGGTGCGTAAAACCGTTTGGAGAAGATTATTTGTACGTCGCCGTCGCCCTCGTCGTTATCCTCGTCGTCGTCGTCGCGCTTTTGGGAAGGGGGCAAATTAGCGGCGGCGACAAAATATTCTTCATTACCCGGAGCGTAACGGAACGAGGAAAGGAGCGAGGAACACGCGCTCTCGGCGGGCTCCAACGCGGCGAGGAGGAAAAAAGACGGCAGGTATTTTGCCGAAAATGACGCGGGACGTAGAAATTGTCGGCGGAACGGCTCAGCTCGGGGGCGAAATTGCCGCGGGACAAGTTACGAGGACGCGTGTTGGAAAAACTGCGGCACGTTTTCGCGTCTCCGACGAACGTGTCGCGTCCTTAACGGAATCACGGTCGCGTTTCCGCGGAATGATCTCCAACGACTGTGTAAAATATCACGTCGAACACGTCGGAAATGCACGTGGAGACGCGCACGAACGCGCAAGAACCTTCGACGCAAATAACGAGGCTCGCGTGAGTGCTTTCATTTCCGGAGATCCTCAACGTCTCTCCAGCATCGAACTTTGAGAATCTTCACTTCGCTCTACCATCGTCATATGCGGTCTCTCTCTCTCTCTCTTTTTTTCTTACGTCGTTCACTATACACTATACACTATACACTTCTTATCGTTCATGCTCATCGATAGGATGGATAAAAGAATATCGAACTTTTCCTCGTTGCTCATTACGACAATCGCGCAGCGGCGGGTTCTCTCGAACAAAAGCAGCAAGGTAAAGATACAATTCCAATTCGCGGCTGCCGCCGGGCCACTCGGATTCGCCTCCGTCTGTCCGTGAGGTTTGAAAAACCGACGGCGACCTACATTTTTGATAGACGCGACGATACAACGGACTCGAAATTTCAAAGCACCCCCTCTTCGGCGGATACCCCGTTAAGTGGGATTGATTCTTATTCTATCCGTTGTAACCTTCTTCATCTCGTCCAACTTTTCCGTCTTTCGTCTCGGCATCTGCGTCGTAAAAAAGACAATATGCGCACCGAGAAAAAAGTAGTCAAGTCAACGAAATTTTGCTTAAATGAACGCAATCTTTTCGAACACAATGTTTAGCCCGTTGAACAAATTATATAATTCCTGTAATGAACTGTCGGTTGATTCAACTATTGCGATTTGGTCAGCAACTACATCGACGCAACATATTGTTGCGCCAACGTAATTGGTTCAGCGGGCATTAAATTGTTTTTGATCGTCGATTTCGTAGACCCAATATCGCTTTTTCCTCAGCGAAAACAGCAGCTTTAGTTGCGAATCTTAGGATTATATCGTTCCGCGAGGTCGATGTACTCTCTGAGCGTGAATCTACGTGTACCTACAGAGAAAATTCAACTAAATAATTCGGCGGAACCAATTCAAGCGCTTCCCGCGTAGGTTAATTGACGAAACGTTTTCTAACGATATCTTACGAAAGGATTTCGCGGTCCAATTTCTGCTATTATCTCGTGGCGAATTTTCATAGCAAATTAAGCACACTCAGCGTGACGATGTTACCTTAAACCGCGTGTCAGACCCGCCATGTTTTAATTCCAATTAATTTGGATTAATTCGACTCGTTCAATTAGAATCCGTTTAATTAAACGTCCACATATCAGTACAAGTTCAACGTGATCCTTTATAAATGAAATGGTTACGGTATATCCTCGTGACATCGTATTACATTAATACACGCGTAGGAAGAGAGGCAGAGAGAGAGAGAGAAAGAGAGAGAGAGAGAGAGAGTAGGTCAGAGTTATCCATTCGGTTACCAAACTTTCGAGCAAACGTGCGAATAAATGATGCACGCGGAACGTCAGTGATGCGCGACGGCGTAAGATATATTCCTTTGAGCGCGAAGTTTCCTCGGGAAGGACAAAAAGGGGGAGTTGCATAATTCAACATGTGTAAAACAGTAATTTCTTAATTACTTAATTAATTGAAATATGCAGGATGTATCAAGCGATACATCCGACGTTTAACCGTGAAATAGCGAAAGCCAGGAAGCACGGTGCGGTGCATAACCCCGAAAACATCCTGCCGTTACGGTCCGGTATCAAGGATATAGTTGACGTTATATTTGGCGCACGCTTTGTACTAACTGAAAAGTAAACTCACCGCCGTGATATGAACTCCCACGGTGCGGCGTATACGTGCCATTCTGACCCTCCATACAATGAGCCGGCGTGTAGTACTGCATAGGGTGTTGCATGTAATTATTGGGGGTGCTGGGGACATGTACCGGATGACAATGTATACATCTTCGCGGTGTCTCGGGCGGAGCCTGCAAGCAAGATAAATTTTCATCGCTCTTGAAAGACAGAGAGAGAGAGAGAGAAGAGCAGGAAACACGATGTAGCGAATTCGTGTAGACAATCACCCGTGTTCATTATTATTGCCACGAAATATTGCTCCGTGCTGACGTAGCTACGTAATATCGCGCGATGCTTGGTTGTCACCAAGCACTAATATAATTCGACCGTGTACCACGTATACGGCTAAACACTAGCAGTGTTTCAACGCTAGCGGGAAGCACTTTTCTAAAAGATTCGTCAGGTTCGCACAGTCGTCATCGTTCCCTTCATTTTTTATCGGTGTGTTTTTTATACACGCGAAAAGGATGAAATCACAAGCAAGAAAAAGAGATTGCCTCGGTAATTAGTCATAATATATGGACACTTAAAACTTTAGCAGCGTAAACAATTTTATTAATTGTTGCAGCAGCAAACTCCTTCGTTGCTGCGGAAAACGTATTATGGTAAGTGATTTACCAGCAAGAGCGTTTGCTGCTACAAAAATTAAAAATGCTTAAGTTGCGAAAGTTTTTCGGCGTCCATAAGTTACAACAAATTTTGCTACTGCTGCTAATCTTCGTTTTTCTTTCCGTGCAACTTCGATTAATTGAAGATATCAAGTGTACCGAGATTCATGAGGAAGCGAATTGATGTCAAGCACGAAAGCAAAATTTCAAATTCCAACTATACCTTACGCGTTGTTGATATAAATGTCGATGCTGTTATAGTGAATCGAGATGAAATCGCGATCAAAGGTAAAAACATTTTCATCTCTTTTTCTCTCGTTTCTAAAATCTCTCGGTTGATATTAATTCGACCGTTCACGTTTATTTAATCATACGCGACCCTCTCTCTGCCATTTCGATAAACAATTATAAAATATCGATACGTAAATTCGTTCGCGAATTAGCCCGATATCCCACGATTGTATCGCGGGGCAACGATAGAGCGGACCGCCGGACTTTCATTTTGCTCACCTGCATAGAATGTTGCGAGCGCAACGATCTTATCGAACCGGTCGGGTGCAACGACGGCACGCTGCCACCAAAGCTCATGGCTGAGTTTCTGCATCCTCCCGGGGTGGACCAACCCCCGCGCACGCTAGCCGTAGTCCACCCCAGTCCGCTTCCACAGTCATCCACGAGCATCTTCCTCAGAGCAGGACGTGCCGCATTTTACGCTTCGGACCCCTCCGATGTCAACGATCGCCTCGATTTGCGGCCCGATGGCGTCCTCTTATTCACGTCACGCTGCGCGCACGTCGAAAGTACGATGAAAATTAAATTACATCTTTTTTGCTTGGGGTGTCACGGGCAGAATTACGCTCCGGTCCGTCGACTCGATTTGGCCGGACGACGTTAGACGACGACGAATCCCGTCGAATACGCCGAACTCTCAACACGGTCCGTCGAAGGTGCCTTCGGAATTTCGAGCATGTTCCCCGTCGCAATCTGCAAGCAAAGAAGCACACACACACACACATACACACATGTATACCGACTTTTTGCATAATTAAAATTCTCATAAAAATTACACGTGGAAATTATTCTGCACATTATTATTATTATTCTCTATTTTAATTAAACGCGCGTAATTTAATATTCGGGCAACAATGTTTTACGAACAATACGTATGCATGATGTTAGGACGGTATAAAACTCGGTGTATTTTTCGGTGAAACAACAAATGAGATCTTTATCGTTTGATTAGCATTTGCGTATAGCACATAAATAATGCATTTTCGCATCACATTAGCTATACTGTGCTAACAACACTTAATTAATTATGTGTTCGAAATTAATTATAGATCCCGCGAGTGAAATTGTGAAATAAGCACCCGGACGCGGCCGCCGTTAAAGCGACCCATAATAACTTTTGTATTACACGGCTAACAGAGATCATTAAAGCGTCATTAAATTTAACGATCGCGACATCATGCAACAAAACACACCGAGTGGAAAAACAAACCGCCGCACTAACGAGCGCGATGCATTAGATATCAGAAGCGTGTATCGCCCAGTAGAATTTATTCGAATCAGTACGATTTGTATATCGAGATTTATAGTGTGGATGTTTTATATATGTACTCATCCGAGAGAAAAGTCGACGATGATAAAATTGATATCGGATGCATATCGGGCGTGCACGCGCAAGTTATTTTGCTTAGAGTTATTGGCATATACGCTGAAAACACATTTCATCTCGCCCGTTCGAATTCAATTAATTTGCGACCGTTTCGCAATTTCAACTAACGACGATTCCTGCGTTACCAGCGAAAGTGCCTTTTCTCCACCGCGAAAAATAATCGCGATGTGGTTGAAGTTTGGAGCGATCTTCAAGTTAAAATTAAAAATTTATTTTTTCAAGTTTAAGTTCAGTACAAAAAAAATATGCTAAAAATCATAAAATTGTACAAAATGTGCCAATATCAACATAAATAAACAAGAAAAATGAAAAAGATTGCGCACGTGCCAAAATTAATATAAATTAAAATTCCTGCTAAGAGTCCCGGTGGCTTGTGCAAACAAATAACAGTACTTTTACACTCTACAGAACGATAAACGTTAGAAAAAAATAGTTTGTCGAAAACAAATGTTCGGAAGGTCTCCCCATAATCGACGAAGTTCAAGTGCGTGAACTCAGCAATATCAAAAAATTTCTGCCGACAATCTCAGACTTCTGTGCAAGAGAAGGATAATATTTTGTCAATTATGGAGTTCTTCCGAGCACTCGACAAACCATTTTTTTTCTAACATTTATACATTCCATGGAGTGTAAAACTACTGTCATTTGTTTGTCACCGGGAAGTCTCTAAGGAGGAATTTCAATTTGTGTGAATGTTCACGTGCGCGGTCTTTCCAGTTGAACGGTAAGCTCTAATGATGAACCAATTCTTAATTTTCTAGTGTAGGACATTCGTTAAAGTATAAACATATTGTCCCTTGCTTGCATAAAGCGCTGAGATCGTCGGCGGACATTTTTATCTTTGTAGTTGAGTGCGCGCGGCTTGAACTTTGTCGATTCTGGAGATCTTCCGGGTACTCGTTTCCAACAATTTTTTTTCTAACGTGTAATGTTCCACGGAGTATAAAACTACTGTCCCTTTTTTGCATAAGCCTCGGAGCTTTTAGCAGGAATTTTAATTTTAGCGAATGTTCACGCAAGCGCAGTCTTTTCCGTTTTCCCTGTTTATTTATGTTAATACTGACATATTTTGCACAATTTTATTGTTTTTTGCATATCTTTATTTTTTTATTAAGGTTAAACGCGAGGAGAAATTTTTTTAATTCTCGCTCGAAGATCGCTTCAAACTTCATCCATATCCTTCGTGCATTAATTCTTTGTTACACAGTATCCCTTTGAGGAGGACACCTTTCTCGCCGCAATTTTTATGTTTTTATGTATTTCGTAATTGATTTGTGTTACATACTTAGTATCGTTACGTTCCTAAGACTTGTATGTACACATAAATAACACAAATATGTAATTATTTTGCATTAATAATAAATTATAAAAAAAAGGATAAGTTAAAATTAACACTTTTTTTTATAAAAAATTCATGTTGGGATGAAAATGATAATGAAAATACCTTTAAAATCTCTATATTAATGTTTTCGAGGTCGCTGCTTTCAAATCTGCATTCATAATTGGCGAATTTTAAATGGCAGATCCAAAATGGAATCCAGAATGATTATCAAGACAAATGTTGAATTCTGATTTTAATGAAACTTTACATACACATAAGTCAAGCAAATAAATAAATTTATAAATTATTGAGACGAAGAAATGGTTTGAAGGGATGAAATAACTGGTTATATATGAAACGGATTTGGTTTCTTTTTTTCTTATATTTCAAAAATTACTCGAGATATTAGAAAACGTTTTATATAAAAGTTTTATAATAAAAATATTTCTACTTAACAATGTTAGCAACATTAAAAAAAATAATTATTTTAAAAAATTCGCTATATTGAATCTGCCATTTTGATTTTTTTAAATTTTGACTTCAGATTTGTAATCAGCGACCCCAGAAATTCCGATATACAAATCAAAATTTATCAAAATATATTCAACAGAAAAATTTGTGCAACAAAGGGTTAAACCAGCATCGCAAGATCGTGATGTTCCGAAGAAGAGTTCGTTATTTGTAGGATTTACCGATCAAAAATCGATACAACTCGGATCGATGCAAGTTTGAAGGACTGGAAATGATGTCGCGACGAAAATTCGGGAAATGCGATTGGAATATCAAAGCGCTCAGCGTCCGTGCCGAAATTCCGCAGAATTCCGTCGTACGAGCGTTCACCTGGCCGAAAGTGTTCACAACCCGCGAGGAAGAACTCTAGTCGATCGATCGGGAGGATTAAAATCTTCTCGATATATGCGACGGCAATTTCGAGCCGGCAATGCGGCGTTGCATTGATATTCACGCGTCGCCCTACAAGCTCGCCTGTTTTCGAAAGGTCCGCCGCAATTTTATGCATGCACAGTGCAATAACAGTGTCACTGCGCCCTCGTTAATTATAATATCGCCCGCAATCTGGCGCGTCGTTCTCGCATTTAACGAGTGCCATTACGAGTCGTTACTTTTTTAAATTACTTTAAGCTTACAAGCATCGGTGTCCGTGACATGGAGTAACTTTTTCCCTGCGACTCTCTAAGAGAGCCCGAGTATCGAAAATAAGCGATAACGTCTCCCGACGCTCGCGGTATTAGACTATCAGCCGCGTGCGCTGTCCAACGTAACGACCGGGCCGCCATCCGGTTGGCGTTGCAATTTTTATCCCCCGGGATTTACGTGCTCCACCGTTCAGTCGCTGATCCTTCGGCTACGCCGAGCTGTGGGTATCGTAACCGTGCGCGACGTATAGTGAAGTCTCAAGCGACAAGAATAACAGCACTGAAAACAAACGGCAGATTTGTATTCGCCGCTGGCGCGCACGGCACCGTATCTGACGTTATATTGTCGCGAACGTCGCCGCAAAGGACGAGCATTTTCGTGACGCGCGACCCTAAGAACGCCGCGGGATCTCCTCGTAAATCCTGCCGCGGAGCGCTTTTTAATCTGCCCGACTAAACGGATGAAAAGCACGGGAAACGCGCATGTTGCCGGCAACAACCGGCCATTTGTTCATCCTTGCAAAAAGGCCGCGGGCGGGCGTCGCGAGTGTTCCCGATAACCCATAAAACTGCACTTTTCGACGTAATCTTAAAGTATTCCCTCTCGACTCTCGCGAATAATTTTTAAGCGCGCTGCGCTCCTATACGTATCCGCGTTCTTTCTCACGGATGAATTTTTCGCGTTCCTCCACCCCTCCCCCCCCCTCGCGAGAATTACTGCGAGTTGCTTTCGCGAAAAATTAGATCGGGCGGGAGCGTTATTTTTGCGTTAACGATTACACGACAAACGCGCGTATAATCCTACTCGGAAGGAAATTTTGCTCGACGCAAGTCAAACATAAATTCAAATCGAGTTGATGTATTGATTTCCGCTAAACGAGTGAACTTCAAAAATAGCTTTCAGAACGGATTCCCGTACCGCTGATACAAGCTGTATTTCAGACTTCTGCTATATTTTCCATCGCGATCGATGGTTATTGTACATTTATTGTTGTTATCCGCCCTACAAATGTTGCCCGCGTGTGTGTGTTCACGAACCGACCGAATTTTACCATTCCTCAAAGTCGAATTAAATCTACAATGCAACGTGGCGAACAAAAACAAGTTTTTTTCCCACACACGCGCCATTTCGAACCGATAATTAATTTCCCCGCTGTTCTTTGTTCCTTCGATCCCGCCATTATTGTTCCGAAGGAACACCATTTTCCGTCTCTGATTCCGCGAATTTTCGCAAGTCGAGAAGTTAATACTGCGCGTAGTTTCACGCAACAGCCCAATTAACAAGTTTGAAAAGATTAATGGTCTTTCATTGCCGCGGGACGATGTAACGAATAAAATAAATGTGGAACGCGCGAAAAGCGTATAATGAATTACAGCGTATCCTCAGTGATTATTAACGCGCGCGCGAGGCAACAATGACCGAGTCCTCGTTATACACGAGGATATATATTTAAGGATTTTCCAGCAGCGAGTCGAAGGGTGACCTTCTGTTAATGCAATTCGCGTATGTAGGGGGACTAATATTGAATAACACTGTAATTAGTGGCAAATGAGCGCGTGCAAAAGCGCGCCGAGAAACAGATTTCCAAACAAATATTGCGCCCGCTGTATATAATTACCGTTTGTGTACGCAATCACGAAATTAACCGGGTATGTGCGCCATCGCTTTATCGCATGACCTGCCTGTGTGCTTGTACCTGCCTTGCTTTTGTCAGGTTCTTCCATGCATGCAATGATTACAGTCGCGTACGTTAGCGTACATGTAAACGCAGTAGGCTCTCCGCCCCCTCTCATCGGCGTATACAGCCGAGAAGCGACAAACACCGTTTGTACGAGGAAACGTCGCTGAGGTAATTCGGAATACCAACGGTCTCTCGGTCAGCAACTCGTCCACCGATTGTCGTCGATAATTTAACAGTTTATTATTACCATCCTTGTTAAATTATCGCCGCTGGAAATTATTATCTAATATCCGGAATCAGCGTGTAAATCTTTAGCCCGCGCTTCTCACGTGTCGAGAGAGAGAGAGAGAGGAGAATATTCTGCAAGTGAAATATTCAATATCGCGCCAGCCGTTTCCTCGAGATTATTTCGGCCATTCACTCATGGATTAAGACAGTCCACCGGCGCGACGAAAGGATGCGTGTTGACAGACACAGGATATCGAATTCCTGGCCGAGCAAGAGGTGGCGAGCCCGTGGCGGTACGTAGGGGGCGACAGCGAACGATAGAAGCCGAGCCGCGGGTAATCCCGCTAGATTGAATCCACCCCCGAGCTCTCTCGAGCAGCCTGTGCGACGGTGGATGATCGTGTAACCATCGCCACGGACCTGCGACTACCGAGCAGTCATTTCGCACCTCGCGTCTGCATCCCCCTCCCCCTCCCGTCCAATCATCCCAACCTACCTAATTTTCTATGAAAACATTCCGAGAGGAGGGGGATTGCGCGAACAAAGGATACCGTCAACCCTCTCTCGTAATCTGAAGCGCGAGATATCGTCCGGGTTTACCCGGACGACAGTTGACACGGTGCCAAGAGTGCACTGTCGCCCCTCCTCCCTCCCTGCCCCTCGAACTGCACTCCGCGAATCACTCGGAGATGCGCCGTCTGGTCGCGCGGCTGGATTCCTCTCGCTTGTATAATGCAGTCTCTGTTCTCGGTCTCGAACATTGGTTACGATTAACCGAGAGAGTCGAACGAGAGTCGGGAACGATTCGCGGAGGTAGACGCATTTCCTAGTTCGCTCAGTCAACGTCGAATAACGCCGCGCGCAACTGTTGAGAGGGAGAACTACCTTTAATATTCGATACTTTCCGTCGCGTACACACATACACGCACGTGTTACACCGTCGGGGGAGATGGGAAAATGCGCCGAATTTCGAATCAAATGACACACGTCCACACCGACGTAATCGATTCCCGCTATATTTCGCGAGACCGCGAAACGCAACGCAATCGCGAAAGTTCGCGGCGAGCGCGGCGGCGTGTAAGGGCGGCCATGCGGGGTCGTGTTGCAATTAAAATCCGTTCGCTCGTCAAGGAAAAACTGATTATATTACGCGTTTCGACGAATAAATATTTCATTTTCATGCTCAACGTTACGTTGCGTAAATTGACTTTGTCGTTAATTATTCGCGCTGTTATTAACTAATTATCATTTTGGCTTTATACTCGCGTTAATTATTATTGCGACGGTAATGCGTCGTGCAGCTGAGTACTTTTGCACGGTAAAGTTCCCCGCATACGATGCGATAAAGGTTAAATTAAATATTTCTTCGCGTATCTCCCGCATCTCGTTTCGCCGACAATGTCACCCTTCGTCCGGGAGACAACGAACGGGTCGGGCGACGAAGAGAAACCTTTTTTTCGTTTTACTCGCGGGTGTTCGAAGGACGCGTGTACGGTCAGTCGCAAAAAGGTTGCAACACTTTTTTCCTCGATGAGTTTCGCATCTCCTATCCGACAGGAAAATATATCCTCCTGAGAATTACCGAGAAACAAACTTTCCCAGTGGACACGGGATGCGTCCCGAAACTTGCAGAAAAATGCTGCTGTGCAGCCTTTTTGTGTCCGACTATGCACGATGAGTCGAATTAATTCGGGCTGATCCGCGTCGGCCCGAAGTCGGCATTATAAAAAATCCGAGACGAGATTCGCCACGCGGTGTTAAAATGGAACGCCTCTGTAATTGGGACAAAACGTACGAGATGCATCAGACCGACGTGGCCGCAACGTGAAACTGACACCTTGTCAGCTGAAACGGTTAAAACGTAAATGCTGTTAGCCGCAAAACGTGCGAGCCAGCTCTTTAATCAGCCTGCTCTTTAATTCAGTCTGCTCTAGCCATTAGCTGAAAGATACCTCGCGGTCGGAACCGCCTGACGATCACCGGAGAGGCACTTTGCGATTAGAAATTATAATGTTCGGTCTGAAGATACGTCAGACCGCTGAAAGGAATTCTTTGTTCTTCTTCTTTACCAGTGTGATAAAAAATAACGTCACATCGACCTTGCCGAAATCCACACGAGCAAAGTTTGCGCGCGTGAGAATAATTCAAAGAATTTACCTCCGAAACTCGTCGAGATAACAAGAGTCGTTTGTTCTTCACGCAGACGTCCAAAATACAGATGCAAGATTTAGGATCTGTGCGAGTTACGGTTTCGATGTGATAATATCGCCACGATATAAAAGCACGGGACACGCGCTCTCTTCTCCGTCGTACGTTAAATATTTCAGCGGGCCGTCGCTATTTGATCGAGACGACGTATCCGTAGCGATCTCCGTCGCGATCCGCACTCTGAAATGTATTATTGACCGGCGGGGATAAAGTAGCTACGGAATCACGAGCAATCTATTTATCACAGATCACCGCGCGATTCGGCGTCCGTAGCCGGTCTGCATTATGAATATCCCGTCGCTCTCGCGGCTGCGATTAAATATACGCTGTTTGCGAGCAGGTATTTGCGCCCGTGGATTTTCCGTTTCACGACCGATCGCTCTTAATTTCACGCGGGTTAACTAATTATCGGGCCGGATCATTTTATCAGCCCGCCGTTCCTACATCGTCGGGCCTCTTCTGATCGAAGATCGAGTCGTCGGATGGATTCGATTCCGGCAATAAGTGGCGTGTCGCGTTAATACTTTCTTCCTGCCGTACTCCCGAACTCCGCGACGGGTGTGAGAAACGCTGCGGGAGGAGGAAGGGATATTATCGGACACTATCGGAGATAGCACGATTATACGCCGGTGACGTTCCGCGGGGGCAGACTTGTGTGTCCCGTACGGGCTTATTAATTCGTAATTGTCCGCTTTGCCTCCGTATCACGGGGCCGACACCGCGTACGGCTCTAACGGTCGCGCGTTTACGTTCGCGCGTAACAACGATAAATAAATCATTCCTCGTCGGCTAATTACAAACTCACGTAAGCCAGTGCTCGTGTCGGCGCGCGCGGAGGGATGCATGCCTGTTCATTACTCTCGACAAAAGAGCATTTAAACGCGCCGGGGAATCGATATTCCCGCTATCCCGAGAACGGGAGAGCGCGCGGTCCCCTTCTCGATACTCATCTTTTTCAGCAAGCCGATCGATGAGAAACTCATGACCCATATCCGCGCGAGTTGAGTGTACGCTCGATACCGTTAAGATGTAGATTCTAATTGCCGATAACGCGCGTTCTATTTATCCCGGTCCGAGGGGGGGGGGTCGAGTCCAACTCGCACCGCGCACGAGACGTCGAATGTCGCGCCGCCTTCCTCCCGCAAAAAGGGCGCTTCGAGAGCGCGTTTCGAAACTATTAAAATCGCTGAGAGCTCCGCGGAAATGAAAGCAAAAGTCTCGCGCGGAAAACGCTGCGCTCGAACGAACTTGAATGAACCCGACTATTCGCTCTCTCCTCGGTGGTCTCCTCTCGTCTGTTACAACACGCACATACGGCACATACGGCGAATGTAAAAAAAACGCCGCGAGGATAACGGCGAGAGCCTCGGTCTTCGATGGGCGCGATTGCGACTGAATTGCGAATGAACGGCGCCTCGGCGAGGTAAAAGTGTATCTTTCCAATACCTACGTCGCGCTCTCTAATCAGATTGTCATTTTTCAATTATTCGTCCGATCGCGCGCGCGCGCGCGCGCGTATATCGAAATAAATATTCATTCGTTTTTCGTTAATTCGATTACGACCGTATTAATTGTATTAGTGAGCAGTATATATATATGTATATATATATATTGCTCGCTAATACAATTAATTTGATATTGCAATATATATATATATATATTGCAATGTCAAATTGATAATATATCCTAATGACTCCCCGGCGGAATGGACCGCAATCGATAACGGAATAATAAACGACTGCGCTGCGCGCGGGATATATTTCATTCGAGAGGTAAGGTATTTTCGGTTCGGTTTTACGAGGGCAGCCGAGACGAATTGATACCTCCCCGAAGAAAACTGATACTTCGCGATGGAGCGCCGTTGCATCGGACGGGAGCCGGCTCGCGGAAGATTGATGCACGCGCGCGCGCGCCCCTCGGCGGTGCCCTCGACCGGTGTAGGAATATCGGCCGCTGTCGCTAATTACACGCGCATCTTCGAAATTGCGGAATGCTCTCCACGGTCGGGTAATTAGGCCGTTAAACCAGCCGCGAAAAGCGGGGTTCGCAGCAGCGGTAGCTGAGGCGATGTTACCGTAAGGACCGTAAGGACATCGGCGACGGCGGCGGTGGCTTTGAATGGAGGCGTATTATTGATTTCATCCCGCGGAAGCCTCTTCTCCCACGCTCCTTTCCGTACAGGATGTCCCAAAAGTCGCGAAAGACATCCGACGTAATGCCGAGAAGCGACGGTTTACGACGAATGCAAACGCGCACCACCATCGCCGGGCGTGTCCGGAAGAGGCATTCGGGTAACACGAGATGTAGCAGCTGTTACGCGAACAGACTTCCCTCCGCGCACGAAATGCACGACGATCGCGAAACAGTAGCCCGATGTGATTGCAACGAAATTACACCTCGCTTCGAAATTTCCGCGAGATTTACGCGCGCTTCGGAATATCCGGGACTTCGGGAAACGTAATTAAGTCGAAATCGCCGCGCGAGATCGCACGGCGGAGCTGCTTTTTACGGAGTATGTGTACGCGCTTTCACCCGATGGCTTCTCTCTCTCTCTCTTTTTCGAATTCGCCCGTTTTATGTCCCGTCGAAATACTCTGCGAGATATTTCGGCACGGGCGTACCTAACTTCGTCACTTATCGAGACGGGGATGGACGTCTCGAAAAAAATTGATAAAGTCCTCGATTCGCCTAGCGGGGATGAGGCTTTTGAAGGCTACTAGAATGCTTACGTCAATCCCGACGTTTTTAAGGCTGGTTTATCGGCTTTCTACATCTTCACGCTTCGTCGGTAATTCGCGTTTCTTTCTACGTGGCTTGCAATCCGCGCCGGACAAATTTTCGTACGGAATTCACAGCACGAAAACTTTCGTCTCNCCCCCTTTTTCACAACCGACGTGCTACGTGGAGTAATTGTTGCACAGCTAAATGTACGTCACGAGATAGTTTAACGAATTTCGCGACAACACGTGACTCTCGGCGCTGGGAACAAATGTGCGGTAGAAAGTTGTTACAGAATGAAAGATTTTAATTTAAACGCAGAGGGAAACATCCGTAACTTATTTTCTGCAATTTTGAAATTAACGAATTGCATAACTACAGGTGCACGCAGTGACAACGTGTAATTAATTACTGCACTAATTGGGCTAACTAACTGGAATAACCTTTGCGCCCTATCGCACGAATCTTCGATAACAGTCTTTTGCTCCGAGTCAAACGATCCGAGGTAAACGTTCGATTCCGAAATTCCGCAACTCTCTGAAATTCGCTCGAGCGATTTATTTCGATTAAGAGTTAATTACGGGAATAACATTTTCGTTTTCACAAATGGAAAATTTCAAGGGACATATTTCGTCCATTATCTCTCGTAAATATATCTTATTTGCTATTTGAATGTGTGATCTAGTTATTCTTACAAATTTCTATTTCCCAACGATGCGTCCGTACGTGTACAGCACGCAGAAACGAATTTGGAGATTTATTTGCCGTATTTCTCTCGATATATAAATTCTTAATCCCGTAAGCAGGAACCTCTTGATTGATCTTACGAACAATTTGGAATGTTGTAGGGATCATTCTCGGCGCGATTATTCGTGCAAACCGTGCAACTGCGGTTAGACCACAGACTGAAGATTTCAGCATGGCGAACAAACAAGCTGCTATTTGTCTTTCGTCGTCGTTCGCGCTGTTCGTTATCCTGTCTATTCGTGGCCATAGAAAACGAAGGAAAGAGTAGAAGCATGGGCGGTCGACGAGTCGGAATTAATCCGATTGCCCTTCGATCTTCGCGCACAACCGAATGCGGCCGAATTATCAGGAGACTTCGAACGAGAGAGAGAGAGAGAGAGAGAGATAAAAAAAGTACTCGCTGATTCCTTCATTTGTATGCATGCAAAAGTTTGTTAGTCCAGAGAGAGAAAGAGGAAGGAAAAGAGAGAGAGAGAGAGAGAGAGAGAGAGAGGAAGGGGGGAGAGAGAAGGGTAGAAACATATTTTACTTTTCGTACAATGTTAACAAAGTACACCGCGGTTATTGAAGTTAGAAAAATAGTATCTGTTTAAAATTTGCTTATGCATAGCAAACTATATTACACTTGGTGGTTCACATGCTTTTTGCAATTTTATCTTATTTACATTTTGAACCATGTAAAGCAGTGACGCGTAATTTTCACATTATCTGCGTGAGGAAAACGAAAAAAATCAGCTTCACATCTCGCTGCAGTCGACAGAGAAGGAATACGCGCATACGAGAGGCATCGATTTTACATACTTATCGCGGTATAATTCTCGCAAACGGAAGACGGATCAACTATTTTCAGCTGATAGATGAGACTCACAACAGATACGATAAGATCGTCGAGTATTTCTCTGAGATTGCAGGAGGGAGGGGGGCATCGTCGTGTCGAGGTGGATCAAGACTTGATCGAATCAGACAGACCAGTGGACCTTGCTAATTCTGGACGACGGGAGAGTAAGTACACCTTACACCTCTCAACTTTCCGTTATCTCAACTAAATACCGTTAACAAATCTTTGAAGCAACCGTAAACGGAGGGGAAAAGCGAGTTTTCAAAGGCTGACGGTGGTGGACGCAGCCGAGCGAGGGCGACTTCGAATCGAATCCACTGGTAGCATCGAGCCGCCCTCACAAATTTCCCAACCCGGCCTCTTTTTTAATTCGATTTCCCTCCCACGTCGCCAACTTCCGTCTTATCTGGCGATAGATCTGGGAAAGTAGGAAAACTCCGGCGGGAGGCACCCCAAAGAGACAAACTCGACTAGCAGGGAAGGCCCGGGTTAATCCGATAACTCTCCGATCGTCGCACATTACGGTTCGATTCTGCGATCTCACGGCGCGTCAGAGTTCCCTAGGACTTAATAAGCGCCGATGCGGAAAAGTAAGTTTCATCCAACTCCCGTGTACGTTCTGTGTACGAAGAAGTACTAACGAGACGCTTCAATCGTCGGGACGACGTGTGCTCGTCGCTCTTAGGATGTCGAGCATTTTAGGAGGTAAACACAATCTCGCAAAACGAAGTGAAGTTATTAAATCTTGTCTTTTTCTCTCTCTATCTTTCTCTCTCTCTCTCTCTCTATCTCTCTCTCTTTCTTTCTATCCCTCCCTCCCTCTCTCGGAATTATCCTTCACGTAATAATTTAATCCGAGACGCGAAAATTTTGCACGCACATCACTCTGCCGCAGGATGCGTCAACGTGATCTCTTCTTACTCCTTTTTTTTTTTTAAAGAGAAAGAGGAGGAGGAGGCGCGCAGAAACTGTGCAACTTTCGTTTGCAACTCGACGATGTTGCGCGCAAACGAGTTCATCTACAAAATTAAAAGGAGCGAGTTGTATACATAAATGAGTTGGTGGCGCGAAACTCCGCGCGCGTCTCTTAAACCTCATTTATTCAAAACCGCTCCCCCCCCCCCCC
>NW_014554754.1:17384-163377 GCF_001313825.1 Dinoponera quadriceps | reverse complement strand
TCAAAACCCCCCCCCCCCCCCCCCACCGGTTAACTCGTTTTTATGCGATACCTCGCTCGGAATCTTTCCCGTGTACTCGTCGCGCAGCAACGAAGGACAACGCTCGATCGTCGCTCGAAAGGCCGTCGCGTTGCGTACACATTCACAGTTGCATCGTAAAATTAATTAATAGTTATTACGCGCCGGACGATGTCCGATATTTGTGTCGAAGGCATTTCTGCCCCGGACGGGGCGAGCGGGCTCGCGAACTGAGCGAAATTCTATCCCTTCAAATTATCGACAGATGATCAAATAGCAAACCCACCGCAAGCACCGCTAAGCATCGAAGGGCTGCAAAACGA
The DNA here is from genome assembly GCF_001313825.1 of Dinoponera quadriceps. Lineage (NCBI taxonomy): Eukaryota > Metazoa > Arthropoda > Insecta > Hymenoptera > Formicidae > Dinoponera > Dinoponera quadriceps. The sequence continues at coordinate 163,036 of NW_014554754.1, read as the reverse complement.
GCTAATTGCAGCGCTGCAAACGCGCCAAGAGGCTCGATGCGCGCGACTCGCCGATGTGCCGCCGCTCGTTCGTCATATTCGCGCGCACAGTGCGCGCGCTGAGCCGATTAATTAGGCTCGATCGATACCGGGCTAGGAAGGATTTTTTACCCCTCCTCCTCGTGTGCGCTTTTTTCGCTCGCGCAAGAAAGCCGGTGAATCTCGCGTCGTCCTCGTATGCGGCTGCTCTTTGCGCGCACGGCAAAAAATAAGGTCGGTCGATTTCGCACCTCCATTTGCGCGAGTGCCATTTCGAATGAATTATTATCGCCGGTGTTATGAAGTACCCTGCGGTAATTGAGCAATTTGAGGGCCTCTTCTCGCGTAAGTACGCGATATAATCCAATCTGCCGTGGTACGACAAGTGCGACACGGATGAAAAATCTAAATGAAGACGGGACGGGAAAAAAATCTGAACGACAAATGTGAAGGCTCTGCGCGCGCACCTCCAGTCCCCACTTTGCGATTAATTTATTCGTGGTCGCGCGTGGTCGCGGCACGATCCCGCACGCTTGAATTTTGGAAACGGAATTTGCCGCGAAATCTTACATATTCCGGCTCGAATCGGAGAGCGTCCTTTTAATGGAAAATTAATACGATGCTAATTGCACGATATTATAAATTACAGGTTGCGACTGAAATGATAACCTCTTCCCCGAAGTCGCACAAATTCGAGAACTGAAATAAAAACGTGTCCTCATCTGCGCGTATATAAATCCGCGTAGATAAGAGATTTCAATCTCGGAATTTTCGGGCCGGGCATAATAAAGGGCTTTTTCACGCGGCAAAACTGTTTCTTTATGGCGTGAGATAATCACTTGGCGCCATAAATCGCGGTTGCGCACGTGGACAGCGGCAGATATCTATGAGCGATGCGATACTTTCCGCAGATTATACGTCCGTTGATGTTCGCGCACGCTCGAATCGTTATTCGCGCGAATTTCTGCTTGTGTGTACACCGAACATTCGATCAGCCGTCCGCAAACAAGACGTAGATCGTGGCTGTGTCAACGCCCGAAGTGGTGCTTCTTGTTAAATCGCTACGTAGTGTCGCCACCACGAGTGGAGCGGAAGCGCGTGCGAAAGCGCGGATATGGCGGTTGAAAGACGGAAGGAACGTTCCCTCTCTTTCTCTTTCTCTCTCTCTCAAGAGAGAGTTACGTTCCAAATTAACCGATAAACTTGCAGCGGCATGTTTACGCGGTTAGATTCAGTATATTCCCGCGAGATTCGATTTTAATCACGATATATTCTCTCCCGGCTCGAAATTGAGCCATGGCCGCCTTTTGACTTGAAATTTTAATTCCTATTCACTTTCGGACCGCTTTCAATTTTGGATAATGTTGAAAAAGTTGGCGATGTTAAAACCGAGCCTTTTCCGGCTTTTGAAGCGGCGCGCTTCGATTATCTAAATGGAACTTTGCCATATCGGCGTGTTATGGCGCTATCGCTCCGATGCTCTTCTCTCTCGCAATCTGTAACGACCGTATAATTTCTTCTCCCGAAGCTATGCGAACGATGTCGTTAATCTGCCAGCATCGTCGTGTCTTGAGGAATTAAGACAAATATAGTAGGCCATTAGTAAAGTAGCGGCCGTGAACGGTGACACGGCGGAGAGAGCACCGCTGGAAAAAGCGGCGCGTCGAATAGACGTCCGCTTTGTAACACGGTGTTTCTACTGCGGTCGAGAATTTATAAGTTCAACCGGCCGAGAGAGTGTGTGTATTAGGATGAGCAGAATTTGTAACAGCTCGGGAACTTGGAGCGAATTGCGAGCTCGCCCGGTTGTTTTGCAACACGCATAACTACTTCGCGTCTCTCTCTCTCTCTCTCTCTCTCTATTGTACCGTTAGAGATCGCGAATATTAATCACTCCGTCGCGCGCGAACGAGAGATTTTTTGATGGTCTCGCGTAATACACGCGTAGTATAATATCGTATATTTATTCTCCTTTGTCAGCGGGCGCCAAGACCGGATTTTAACGATCAATAATTCACCGACTAGAATAAACTGTCAAATTTTCGCGAAAAAAAGAGACGTGCCGAAAGCTTTCCGCCGCAGCGTGCATTTCTCGGCGTTTCCGCGAGGTTACACGGTTGGGACGGATCGCAGCGATGCCCGAGCGATGCCGCCCGATTCTGCGGCTTTCGGACGTAGTACACCGAAACGCAGTTACGCCAATCTCCGCGGCTGCGACCTGGCGTAAAAAATAGCTGTCGATACTTGTTGATGGCCTGTTAAAGGGGAGATGGTATCGCGATTTGCAAACTCAGCGGATAGTTTCTAACGCGCACTTTACCATCGCGGCTGTCTCTCGTTCGCGCTCTCATTCGCTGTACAAGGGGATAGAGGCCCATTTTCCGGTCGTCATTATTAACTCTCGCACTCATCCACTGTGCAGGTACCCGAGCGCGCCGTAAATGTTGAATGAATCGTAAATGGCGCTGCAACAAGCGCGCAAGCTCGCTCGCGCAAGCTAGCTCGAACCAGCGTTTCGTACGTCTACCTCGACTGCGTGATTCTATTTTAGCTCGGATTTCAGAAGTTAACGGTTGTCATAAATAAAAGAAGAGAGAGAGATAGAGAGAGAGCAATGCGAAGGCAGCTCGGCGGCTCGTTAAGCAGAGGGCAATTCGAGTCGCGCATATTCGTACTCGCGATGAGATCAGAATCGCAGAGCGTCGCATCGTTCGCGGATGTGCAGCCGCGTCGATAAAACGAACGAATCCGCCAATCGTGTCGCGACTTTAGTTTCGATAAAATTCTATTGACGAGCCAATCGTGTATAGCAGATTACACGCAGTAATTATAGATTGGTCGCTCATTGCAAATATTAATTTAATAGCTCGAATAATATTTGGATATTTATAATTTCAGCAAACATCGGAAGAAAGAGAGAGAAAGAGAGGGATAACACTGCAATTATATGCACGTGGATATATGGGACAAAATGTGCAAACTGGAAACACGGAATCACGAGTTTAGAGAGGCTTTTTAATTGTAACCCGTCTGTACGTCTGAAACAGAGACTAGTATATCGCGTAACGTTGTTCATAACTATTGAGCGATATTACCGGAATTACATAGTTTCGAAGGTACGTCTATAAGCTGGCGAGCGCGCGCGCACTGAACTTCAATCGACTCGTTTGGCAGCAATCCGTTCGATTTGTCGATTAATTTGGTACTTTGAGAGTACAGACCGAGCCCCGATACTAAAGGGCCGCCAACTCGATTCGATCAACGAGCAAACGTTAATCCGAACGTCTGAGATCCCTGAATTAAGATTAATGCGCGAGCGAGTATTGCGCGTAGTGAGCGATGATGATCGGATTATGGTTGCCAGCGCCGGATTTTGTTGCGTCGTTTTTTTTCTTTTTACGCGTGGACCGTGAAAAGGCGAAGAGGCGATATATTTGAGATCCTTGCGATTCTTGGTTGAGAAACATCGAGCATCTATTTTCATGCTTATTGAAGAGTCACTCACCGATATTATTTCACTGTCTCGTGTTTCACCGACAATACGCGAGTATTCTTCGCCGAGAGGCGCAACAGCAGAAGATAAACATTTCATTAACAGTGATCATAAAAACGAAGTTCTCCCAGTCTGTATGCAAAATCCCCTATATATAATCCCATAATTAATTAAAACTTCTTTAATAAAGTCTCATTCACCTCTCGTCGTTCATAACGACTCGGCTAAACGAGAAAGCAACACGGGGTCGAGTTCTTAGCGGCGACGGCGCCGCTGGTAATTAAAACGGTTTCGTATTGAATCTCGATATTTAATGCGAAACCTCACAATCATCGTCGTTCCACGAATAAACCATTAGAAGCGGAAGGTTTCGCGATTCCTTCGCGATCTCGTGGGGCGCATGTCGCACACAACGCAAATTTCGCCCTCATCTATCAAAATACCTTACGCGTCGTCTCTTCGAAAAAACAAAAATGCGCAAACGAAGATACCCTGTATTCGGGGGGAGGGAGGGGGGCAAATTATGTAATAAGAGAATTCCTCCTCGTCTCTCTCGTATCGGATATCGAAGCACGACCGAAAAGCGAGCGCTCCGTTGTACTCGCCGCGCAGCGGCAAAATATTTTGCGCGAGGAGAGATGATACGAAAGGTTCCGATTCGACCTCGAGAGAGAAAACGGAGCAGATGGAATTACTTAGGGTGCATTATGCGCGGCCGGTGCTAAATGCATCGACCGCGTCGCAGACGCAAGAGAGCCGCGGCCGAGAGAGAGAGAGAGAGAGAGCTATCGTTGCGGCGTTCGCTCTCCGCGGCAGGATTCCCGATGCCGAAAAGGGTTAATAGCGGGATCGCGAATCCATTGTCCGGTTACTCTGCCTAATGGCAAAAGACGACACTCGTCGTCGAGGTACCACAGAGTCCCGGGGACAATACGTGGATTGAATTATGGTAGCGTGCGGGACGAGCTTTTGTCCAGCGAGCTCGGGGTCGTTCGCAGAGGTCGGACACGATGTCGGGGGGCCTAAATCTTTTGTGCTAAGACGGTTAATTATTACTTCCGTAATCTCGCGGTATGGCGGTGCGTCTGTGAATATATACACCGGCGGGACGACCTGCATAATTCTCCTGCCGGGGGGAGGGGGAGGGGGTCGAATGAGCGCACGTCCGGATGCGCTCGCCCACCCCCAGTCCCCCTCGAAGCGTCTTGAGACAAGTTCGTAGATCCTCGTGATTTATCCCCGCTTTTATGCATCGATCGGTCATAAATCAAGTATTTATGTCCATTCCTCTTCTTTACGTACGTTACGCATGAAGAGAGGGATGTTTTGTCCCGGAACCTTTTTCTTCATTTCGCCCGCGCGCGCGCTTTGTCTCACAAATCTCGAATCGATTTTCCTTTCGACAAGAGAATACGAATAAATTGAACGCGCGCTATACTTCCGTTGACCGCCCGCTTTGATATTTTCGAGCCACGCTCGAGTGTATATACCAAGCCAAGAGCTCGAATTAAGATTTCGCTGAAACGTAGAACGCTCTTATTTATCTACGACCCTCCTCGGGAAGCACTTCGAAATGTTACGACTCACGTTCCTCAGTGCCGATCAAGGAATTATTTTCCCGGCACTTCCGCGCACCATCCAACACGTGCGTGTGAAAAGAGCGAATGTATCATGCCCGGCATTTTCTTCCGGGTCGCCGCATGCCGGTGCGATTCGATGAGTCGAAGAGCTATCGCCGTAGGTACCGACGAGGCGAGATGGCGATGGTACATTATTCTCCCGGAGGATTAATTTGGAGGCAGCTAGCTCGACGATTCTCGCCTAATTGTCGCGATCCCAGTTACGGAGGGGGGGGGTCAGAATACCCGATGAAGAGAGAGGTGGATGGCGGGGCTGGTCGGGGACACCCGCGTCGCAGCCAGGTAGATTACACAGGTACATCAGGCCAGCGACACGTAAATTTCTTCGTCATCGTCGTCGTCGTCGTCTCTCTCTCTCTCTCTCTCTCTCGCTTACTTCGTCATTGTTTCTACTCGCCGTCCAAGCCTAGCGCGGATATTAATTCACGCCAAATTACGATCGCAATATCGCCGCGCTTCGATCAGTTTTGATTACGCGCCATACCTCGTGTGTGCACGCGTTAATCCCGATTTTGTTCGAGCACCACTCGTAGCTCGCAGTTATTGCTAATAACTTGTTGCGTGCGTTGCGAACAATTGCGATTTCGCGCGATTTTCCTCGTTGTTATCGTTAATTAGACACTCGTTAAAATCTTGCGTACTCCTCGGACTCTGGCGGGCGTGTGTGTGCACAATTGTTTATAAAACGGCGCATCGGTAATATGCAAGAAGCAAACGCGAATTATTTCGATAGGGCATGTTTATTTATAAATGAGCAGCTTACAAATGGCGTATTTACAGAGTAAATTTTCGCTGCCGTAACATAACAGGAGCGCTCGCTAACGTAACATAACGCGACACAACGCGAGAACGAGCTCAAGTATTATTCCGCGCGCCGCACATTCGTATGTAAAAATATTTCTGTCCTTTTAAAATCCTCTCCGGCGTAGCGCACAATCCTTTCGTAAGAATGTGTCCCGCAGAGATGTCCTTTGTTTAAGAAGGAAAAGTCAAAGACCAGGCCCGACGAACGTCCAAAAAACGTCTCTGAAAGATTACGACGACTTTCGGCTCGTTTTTCTGACTTTATTACGACGGATCCCGAGCACTGTTCTCGCGGTTCGCTAATTTTCGATTCGATGAGAGTAACGATAACGAACACTATTGAACGCGAGCTACGATTTTTGCACGGAGAAAAATTTTGCTAGAACAGCAAATGTTTGTCAATATAGTGACAGCAAAAGAAAATTTGTTTTCTCGGTGTGAAGCATCTTTTATTTCCGCGCATTTCTCCCGTAACGTGCAGTCGCACTGATTCGAGCGATAAAGGATCTAGTTAGCGTGCCGGAAGTGCATCTTTAGATATATGACGCTCATCCGACACCAGTATTTCTTTCGTAATTGCTGCGATTCGCAGACGCATTCTTCATTTCGCCATTGAAATCCACAGAGACCGCGGGACCGGAAAAGGGGTCGGGGAAAGTTAAGATATCTTGAGAAACATTCCCCACATTGATACCTAACGTTGCGAACTCGAGCACGTGTGTACGAATTTCTCAAGGGCTTTATGTCGCCGGCACGGTGGGTAGCAGCACCGGTTAAACCAATCTTCACATGTTATTAAATGCTCGTCTTCATAACGAGGGTAGATCGATCGATAGGTGTACGAAATAAAAAAAAAACTGCGGTCGAGGCGGTCCGTCGAGATCGCGAAAAAGTAGTAAACTGTTGATTGTATCGATTGAAAACTCGTCCGACACGCGAGGTGTCGTCGCGGCAAATATACGTGTACTTCTTATTGCGACTTTCTCGAGCGACATGTTATTGCGGTTCTAGTTTTGCCCGTTTGTGACGCAACCTACACTTGACTCGCGCAAACAAAAGTTTAATTTGAGGCTCGATCATCGAGCCGCACATAGCATCAAAAAATCTAAAATGTTTTGAACACGTAAAGAAAAAAATATACAAGAGAGATAAGGGAGAGTCGAGGCAATTTTAACATTTTATCTTCCGTAGCTTTTGTTTTTCAAAATTTCGCAATAAAAATTGAGACTGATTTGTTACCCTACTGAGAAAGTTTGTATTAAGTTTGAATGGATTACTTTAGAAATTAAAAACGTAATTAAATAAATTGTAAAGTCAAATATTTTTTCCCAAATCTTCCCTGTACCATGGAGAAACAGCTGGACAGGGAGAATTGAGGTAAAGTAATAGAAATAACTATACTTAAATTATTAATGTATTTATTATTTTTATCGCAACTCTCCTTGATTGACTTCTTTACAAATAGCTGCTCAAATTTTTAAGTTAAACATTGAGTTTACTTAGCATAAAGTTTACTAAAGCATACTTGTACTGTAAAGCTTGAGAACTGTATATTAAAATATGTTGAATAAGATTCTTATAAAATGCAACTACCAAAGAAGATATCATAAATATTATAGTAAGGAAGCAATCACTTTCGATAGTCAACAATGATTTTACTTATCTTGATTTAAAATTATAATCTTAGCAATTTGGTAAACTAAGTTTTCATATATGTCATACAGAGATACATCAGCTCTGTTTCAGTCAAAAATATACTACCAACTTTCAGAAAAGTTAGAAAGAAAATAACAATGTCTCAATTCTCCCTGGATACCAAATTTCCCTCATTTCTTCTATATATATATATATATATATCCCCAAATAATACGCGCAACTGTATTGCATTTCGGAGTTTCGCGGATAAGTTTGAATTTCGCATATTGTTTTATACTTAACTTTTTTTGTTACATATATATAACAAAAAAGTTAAGTATAAAACAATATGCGAAATTCAAACTTATCCGCGAGACCCCGAAATACGATACGGTTGCGCGTACTATCTGGGGATCGCATTAACATATCCGGCCATTATCATTATTGTATATCCTCTATTAATCTCAATTTGGCATGCACACATCGAATTGTTATTATAGACGAAATAATTGTACAAACATCCACTCGGCATTGTTGATGAGCTTTCGTGCGCGTGGTCGTTTCTTTCGTCTGCTGCGGCTTCGCGTGCCAGAGGGAACGAAAGAGAGAGAAAGAGAGAGGGAGTACCTTTCCACTCGATGGAGCAAAGATTTAGGTGAAGCGGAGCTGAAACCGCCGGTGTTGAAGATCTTTAAAAGCTTGCACTCGCTCAGGAGCTCCGTAAAAAAACGTGCCGGGGGAAACGGCAGACAGTGCCGGGGAATCAAGAGAGCTCGCTGATTTTATTCGCGTCCCGGGAAGTTAGTCTGAATTTATCTAGTATTCATTAAACTCAGCTTGGAAACCATCGTCGCGACTTTCGGGAAGAGAGAGAGAGAGAGAGAGAGAGAGAAAGAAACGCGGGCAGAATATCTCGAAGGATTATCCGTGCGCAATAATCCGAAACCGTTTGAGGCCCGCGTGAGGACGCGGTAAGACCCGTTCTTCTCAAATACTCTGTGCCATGATATTTGCGGCATAAACAGTACGAGTGTGACCGCAAATATGAAGTGACGTCATAACCGTTTTGAAAGGATACGACGAAAGAGAAAAGAGAAACGGCAGTGTCGCGGCATCACGAGTAGGGGAAAAAGGTCGGAATTGTTTCACCGGCATTTCAACGGATGTCACATCGATAGACCGAAGAGAGAGAGAGAGAGAGAGAAACACACAAGCCGCGACTGTCGCGTGTCTTCCCGACTGACTGATATTACAGTTTAGTCAATGTAGACAGTTTCGAAATGCAGACAGATTTCCGCTATCTGTACAGTCGGGTCCGCAATCGCGCGACGCGGAAGTTCCTGAAGCAGCGATCGAGCCCGGGTCGCTCGAAGTCGAGTGGTAACGAATGACACCGGGAGATTGGTGGTGCGCGTCCTCCGCGCGCCCGGGTGGTACCCGGGAAATGACCGTGCATCGGGAAAATTAATCTTCGAGAGGTTGAGGGGGGAGGGGAGTGTGCGTTCGCCCATTCGCGCGCGCGGGCGAGAAGGTTTTTCTCGTATCTCCTCGCGGCGACGGACGGTCGTTTCACGAGCCGGATATAAAAGCCGTTTTCCCGACATTTCGCCTTTCTCTCGTCGCGCCCCTTTTTACATTGTTCCGCCGGTCCCGCTCAATGAGATTCGATCGCACTCGTAACAAGAACTCGACCGTGGGCGCTCGCTCGCTCGCGCCATTACGTCGCACTCCCGTGCGACGACACCCCGGGAAATTGCTTGTTGCGACTCCAGTTTGACCCAAACCCGCCGTGCTTCCGCATGAGGTGACATCATTCGCGCGCGCGGTCCGTTTAGGTCGATATCGTCTGTTATCGGCAGCTAGTTTTTATATTACGTGCGTGTACACCAGCCCGATGGGAGATGAACGTTGTAAAATAAATGTACTTTTGCGAGACGATTCGCGCTGAGACAGATTTATATGCGCATTGCGCTCAAAGAGCATAAATTCGCGTTAAGCAGTATGTATATATGTGTGTGCAGTTTTTTATACTGTGTTTTCGGCGCTTTTTCGGAGAACTTCGTTTCACCGTTCAGGATGTACGTGTGTATATGTGTTGTTTTTTTTCTTTTTTTTTTCTTTTTTTTTTTGAAAAACGAACATTACTTTTGGAATACGCGGTTACATAGCGTGATATCCTCTTGGAAAATTAAGAGGAAGTAATTTTTCTGCGGAAAAACGTAAAACGGTTCTCTCTCTCTGCGGAGAGATGCGAAACGTAAAGTAATGGTGTACCGGGCCACCATGCTGAGTTTAAAAACGCAAAACAACCTTTTATATTTATTCATTTACCGTGACATTCGCCGCCGGAGACTCGAAAAGCTTGAAATGTGAATCTAAGAGGAAAAATTATTTTAATATTGCTGTGTATATACGTTCCCCTTCGTACATCTCGCGAACGGACATTAATTACTCGAATCGAAAATTATTTCTTGGAACGCGTATTTGTACGTACGAACGTCAGAGACGTGCTTATTGCGAAGGAATAAAAGCGATAGAACTCCTATAAAATGTAAAGAATTTCGGCGCACAGAGGCGAACGAACGAATGCAACGAGAACGCTTTACCATCCGTACTGAACGTTCGACTGTCGGCCGTTAATTTGGGAAATAATTGCGCTCGTTTCCACTAAGCGTATTTTAAACAACAGATTTATCCGATAACGCACGAGATTGCGTGGGCCTGCGAGGGATGTTTGCTTTGTTACACGACACGTTTCCCGTGGCGCTTCGCTGCAAAAATCCGCCCTACGATTTGCGGAACAAATATGCCGGAATATTTATCAAAGTGCTGAACAATTTAAATTTGCAGCCGGCGTGGCAGCGCGCACGAATTTGTGGATACAACGAAAAAAATGTTTACGCTGCCATAACTTAGCGAGCGGTTATTCGCGAATGCGCACAATCATTGTTCGGACGATGCAGTTATGTCGTGAGTTTTTGCGAAGAGATTTAATAAAATCTGCGCGTTTCTAGTGCACGTTCCATTTACGGATTTCGCAAATGAACGAACGAACGCCACACACACGGTACAAATTGTAGCGACCCGATAAAGGTCAAGCATTAATCCTGAGATATTAACCGGGGATTCGATCGGTGTAACATTTGCAAATACACGAGTCTATGTATATACGCTGGTCCTTGAAATGAAAAAAAAATATTAGTACATAATCCAACGAGCTTCCCACCGGCCAAAACTTCCAAAAGAGTTTCAAATCACGAAATAGGTACTCGGAGTTGAAGAGAGAGAGAGAGAGAGAGAGAGACTTCGGAAACCGCAAGTTCCCAGCTTCGAAGTTTCTACGTGTAACTTTCAAATTACCAACGGCGCCGCTTCACTTTTTGTACTTTATGTTAATATTTCTACGAGTAATTTTTTTTTCGAGAAACTTTCGGTGAACCGCGACTATCGTGAATTTCCTCGGAGACAAATCGGCGCTATACGTGCGCGAGGGCGTTTTCCAAAGCACCCTGTACGGAGCACGGTCTGTATATGTCGGGATTGTGTGCGGAGCTCCGGCTGCCAATATCCTGAAAATTCGATAATTCGCTCCCATTTTCGGTGACTCCCGCGCCAATGGCTTACGTGTGTGTTCGCGCGGAGTGCCGATGTTCCCGTGTTCGAACCGATACCGAGGCTTAACCACAGGTTACAAACCTTAATCGTTACCCGTCGCGCCGCGCCCGTCCCGTCTCATTAATGAAATCTACGGCCGAATACAGCGGCCGCGAATGCGGGTAGCTTTCCCTCTCTGTCTCTTATCTATCTACCCCTCTTTTTCTCTCTCTAACTCTCTTCGGAACGGCGATTTATTCCTAACTTATAATCGAACATATCCTTCGTCTTATATCACGACGAACGTTGAATTTCGCTTAATTCATCTCGAGCGAATCAATTGGCTAACGAACGGGGAATGGTTATACACGGCACGACCTATAATTGCCGTTGAAGAAAAATACGGATTTCTCCGGCGAGTCGGAGATGTTTCTCTTTCACTCAACGTTTCGTGTTCATTTTTCGCGGACGAACGGCACACTCTCCGTGCACAATTTAATATCCAGCGAACGCACGTGAAAGATTCACGCGTAGGTAACAATTCGCGCGAAACAAGCTTGGATTTATACGAACCAGGCGAGACAATGGCGCGTTTCCATCTTCAATATTGTCGCCGGAAAAACGAAACCCCGGTAATATACCTGCACGCCGGTGGACACCGCGTTTCCTTCAGCCGGTCCATTAACGAGTGCTTCCGCTATACCACTTCCCAACACAAATACGCATCGTATACACACACACACACACACACACACAAATATTGATATCTTAAAACTACCGCTACTATCAGGAGCGATCTTTTAGTTAAACATTTACAACATCTGCCGCACTAATCCACGAATGTCCGCAGGAAAAGAGCATATTGTAGAAAATCGATAAATTCCAGAATAAACTTAACAAGTAGGCTTTTTGTCCTTCAAATGCAGTGCATATTTTACCTGAGGGGTAAAATACCATTTTTCGCACGGGCAAAAATGTTCACACGCGAGAGAAATATCACACTACGCGTGGATTTTATTCTCGCTCGCCTACGGCTTATTAACCGATGACGCGTGATATTTAAACTGACGTTGAAATTATTGGACCGAGCTGATGATTTTTAGTGCCTGGACACGTAACTATTCTGTACCGTTCTATAAATTGTCCAAGATAAAAATCGTCGAAAAGATTTGTCGAGAATTATCGGAAAGGAAATCATTCCAGATCCCAGCAAAAGTTATCGCTTTCGCCATAATTGTCCCCGAGTCGGTCTGCTCCGATTTAAACGTCCCCTCCCCCGCTCAGCCCCCCGTTCGCAGCGTACACCGTTAGGCATCCCTTCCGTTAGCCGTTAGCCTCGCGCGATGTGACACCCGTTGCATCTAAGTAAAATCGATTGCGCCGGCGGTATGCTCGCGGTGCATCGTTTCATTAACCCGATATCAGGAGATAGGACGGCGAATAAAAAGGATCGGCCGGCGCGGAAATGCCAGTGCCGGTCCGCGCGAGCGAGCTAAACGTAATGGTAATTTATGGCGGGTAACTAATTGCCCTCACCACCTCTCTCTCTCTCTCCCTCGCGAGCATACCCCCGGACGATATTTCAATGGCTAAGTTCATAGTCCGAGCCGGCGTCGCGCTTTTTTCGCACGCTCGCGTGTACGAGACGCGCCCGCCTTCTCTCCTCGGCCGACGACAAGAAGCCGACCTTTCCCGCCACCGCCAAAATGAATCACCTAAGCGGCTGACGGGAATTTATTCTCGATCGTACACGCAGGAGACCGGATCCGCACGAGACGGATCCTGCGGCGATTCTGTCCGCCCCCGTGATGGCGGAGGTGAGTTAACACGCGTCGCGACGAGATCATGATGTGGGAGAGACGTTGACGAAAAAATATGCGGGTTTAACGTTGAACGAATGACGCAGTTGGCGAGATCCACCTCAGGATCTGATTTCAGAATACTGTTAGCTGTTCTTCCTCTCTTTTTTATCTTCCAGCATGACTGTGCCGCGAATACGCAAAGTACTTTAAGATTTACGCGCGCCGCTTCGCACGACGGCGAGACTCTCTTTGACTGATCACAAATTGACTTTCGTCCAAACATCACGTGTAGTTTAGAAGCCATTAGTGAGCTTCAAGTTAAAGCCTCCCCGTGACCCATATTTCAGAGTTACTTAATAGAAATTTTAGATAACGAAACTTTGCGCTCCCCAATTTCAAGTAGGCTATACTCGAATACAGAAGATCTTAATTTAATCGGGAAATATGAAAGATATCAGCGGAGAGACGAATAGCTATTGAAATTTCCGACAGGGTAAGATCGTCCGAGAGTCTCCGTGCGCGAGAAGCGCGGATATAAATCTTTGGTTACCCTGCATGCGACAATGGTATATGGCGAGAAGTGAAACCGCAAACCGTATCGCATACATCACTTAAGCGTGACAGCGGTCGCGAACGTGCGTTGATGCTTCCCCACGTGTGTCCCGAAGAGTTTGATAATCGCGTTTTCATCGGTTTCGATTGGTCTTCTAACACGACCTCGACGATTCGACGAGGCTTCGAAAAACCAAGAAAATATAAATCATCCAATAAAGCTAACCAATGACAGAGGTGCGAAAGAGGATTGCGTCGCTCGCTCGAAAGGGTTAGACGCGCAAAGATCGCCCCACGCGATATGTGTATTACAATAGAACCCATTTGTAATCATAATCTGGCGGACAAGCCCAATTCGTACGGCGGACACCCGAGGCATGTTCTATGCTATCTGTACTTATTAGCCAAAAGTACCCGCGTAACTCGACACCTTCGCGATTTGCACGAATTTGCATCGCATCGAATTCACTCACGACTCAACGATGTTTCATACTCGAGCGTGGCTCTTTCTTTCCTTCTTTTTTTTTTGTTATAGGAATATCCCCTCTTGAGGGGGGGGGGGATCAGCGGTGATAAAGGGATTTAACGAGATCGATGACCGCGGGCGTTCGATGAGTACGTAAAATGCACGGGCCGGCCGAGTCTTACGCGCGAAAAAGAGGAGACACCGGCCAATAATTCACCGTATTCATTGTACTTTCATTGTACCCTATTGGTTGGCACAGTTCCCGTAAATGAATAGAAGCGAGAGTACGTCGCGCCGGCCAGCGCCGACCGTGAAACACGCGACACGGAATAAAAATTCAATCGCTTTTCCATACTCGATGAACTCCGAGCGCGTTCGGCTGCTGCTTACTTTGTACACAGGGCCAAAATGTTGTCCGATCGTGAAATACATTTCCGCCACCGTGTAACGACAGCCGCAATTTCCCCGAACGTGGCGTACTTATTTGTCACTCTAATTTTCCCGTCACGTTTCTCCGTCACGTATGTAAACTCAGCGCGTGTTAATTATTTAATAAAGAAAAATATATACATATCTGAGGAGAAAGCGACGAGGAAAGTATAATTGTAGCAGGTAGCCATTAATTTCATAAATGGACTTCACTCCTAAAGAAAAAATATTAATCCGAAAATTACTTATTAAAACGTAAAATGTTCGATATCAAAGAACGATAAAAATAACAACGTTTAATTAAAAGTAAAATATTGTTTTAANTTTTTCACTGGCGGACGACATTCCTGACCACGTGCGCGAATATTGACGCGATTAATAAAAGAGAATCCGTTTAACTAAAATAGCTTTTAACGAAATTGAAGAAATACCGGAATCCCCGACGAAAGACGCGGAATATCGTGCAAAATTCAAAATTCGCGTTCATTCTCGGACGAAAGTCTCGCGTTCAATTTTCCACGTTGTCTATCTCTTTTCTAAACCGGTAAAATAGGAAATGCGTTTGTTATTTATTCTTTACGGCGAGATATTACTGTGATACAGCTGCAGCGTGCAGCACATTAACGTTACGCAATTCCGCCGTGATGTCGACGTGTCGGTTCTTTCCGCGTGAAAATTTTTCGCAAATGCGACTATGTTCACGGCACGGAGAGGGAGGGACTTTCGAACGCGCGAACTCTTTTACGATTCTGTCGACGAGAGAGGCGGACTCCGCGCCAATTTTTACTATCGATTTCCGAACACGAGCGATTCCCGTGCGTTGATTTGCGCCCTCGTCGTAAATTTAACGTGTACTAAACGAAGTTGCGTATTACGTTCGTGCGGTACAGCGGCGCGTTTGTAGGAAACAGTACATTGTGCACACACGAGTCATACACGAGGTCTTCGGCTCGTATTCCCATCGCGGATTTAACACCGAACAACGCCGGGCTGCGGTTCTACAGAATGTAAACGAAGGCCCGGAACCGAGCAGCCATATTTGACGCTAAATGCTCGACGAGAGGCGCAAGAGAGGCGATGTGTGTGTGTGTGTGTGTGTGTTTTCTCGGCCTAAATACGCCGTTCCGCGTGAAAGTGGTGACACTATGACGGATTCAAGCACAAAATTTTCGGTCAAAAAGCGCCCGGGTTTATTTATAGCGCAACAGTAAAGCGCGCACACGGAGGAGGCGATGCATTGTTTAAGCACAGTCGATTAAGCACAGTCTGTCCAACGTTGCTCCGATCCCGTCCCTTAAAACACACGTTTAATGAATCGACTTGGTAGAGACGACCGTCGCGTGTAAGACCGGGCGCCGTCGGGTTTGCGGTATTTACCGGCGACCGCGTCAAACGCTGAAATCGATCGTCGCCGAAATTATTATATATAAGAAGCTGCTCTGATAAATAAGGTAACGAGAAGCTTTCGCATTAATTATCGGTTCACCTCGACACGCGACATGACGTCTCACCTTACGTATCGACGAGAGACCTCTTCGTAATTAGCGTGATACGTCCCCTTCGGGACGCCTCGACGAAGAAACGAGTCGTGTCGGCGATCGAGGATGCAATTAGTTTCAATAAATGGCCGTTATGCCGAGAGAAAAAAGATGTCGACACCTTACGACGACAACTGTAGATAACGGATTTCCACCCCAGTTCATTCTCGGGATCTATTCGTTATTTTGTCTTTGATTATGTTCGCGCAGTCTGCCGCCCGTAAAACGTAAAACTCGGTCAACCATTTAACAGTCGCGCGATACAAAAGAGAGAGAGAGAGAGAGAAAAAAGCAAAAGAGGAAATTACGAATGATAAAACATACGAACTGTAAGCACCACCGCAAAAATTCTTGCGGACAATGCGCGCGACGTATCGGTGAAACATGTAAAATGAAACCAGTAATTATTACCGGTACATCCTTCCTTCCTCGAAAAAGTCGCCTCTGTTTATTCTTCCGGAATGTTACAAAAAGAAGAAAATATCGCGGTACACGCTAATTACACGCAAATGTATCACACCAGCGAGGCACGCATTTTATTCTTTTGACACACTAATTATTTTCCGTTCAGTAAATCGCCATTTCAGGAGATACTTTTTTCCCTTTCCATCCCTCCCTTTCCGTCACGATCTTAGAAATTAATAACGAGGATATTATCGTTTTATTACGTAATCTCGTAATACGATAGCGCCATTCTCGCGATATTGGGTTATATCAATATTTTACGAAACGTTAAACATATTTTCCGCGTAATAGCAATTATAAATTTATCGTAAATACGATATTATTCCGATATTTTGATCAATTGCTCCGGTTGTAGGGGGAACATTGTTATCATGCATGTGCCCGTATTTAAATCGGTCTTCGGTAGCCTTGAGCACAAAAATACATTATACCTTCATAAATATCGCAAGATATAAAGCAAATCAGATAACCTTGTAAATTAAAGGATATAGTAAATACGTTTCACACTGTTTTATTCACTGTCGTATATCAATATTTGTATATATGGGATATAAAAATTTATTGTATTTATTACCTATCCTTTAATTCGCAAACGGTGAATAGTTGAACGCTTTATCATTTATTAAAGATGTCCTCCATACTTTCCAGGCTTGAGCCGTACGTATTCAAAAATATCAGCTCCATTTTCGAAACGGAGAAGAGGTAAAATCGAAGTTCTGAGAAAGTCTAACGTATATAGATGCAAGACGAATAAATGATAATCGCAGCTTCGTGTGCACCGCAATAAATTTATTTTATCGGTAGAAGTATGTATTATTGTCTCTGTAATAGAATACATACACACGCGCAAGGGAAATCGCTACATAGAAATCACATCCGCGGGACATTCGCGAGAAAACTATCCTCCACAGTCTGATAAATAAATATAATAGTACGACGCTCTTGGAAGAAAACTACGAAAGATCCGAGTTGCGATATCAAAATTTGCCTTTATAAAACGAAGACGATGTTTGTATTCGTTTTGTGAGCAAACTCATTTTACGTAAGATCAACCAGCTTAATGTTCGGTTCAAGTTCTTCAAAACATACCAGGGCAACTTTTATATTCCGAATCAACAAAGTTGACTTTTGCCAAATCAAATATCTCTTTACGTTTCTTAGTAAAAATTAATATTCTTAGTAAAAATTATTAGACGGACGTAATGAACTTTGTTGGCATCAACGTGTATTTGCAGCGTCATAAAAAGTCATTAAAAACATATAAGTCATCGAAAATATATCAAGAAACATGACAATTTTAACCACAATTAATCATGAAAAATTGCCTATAGCCAGACATATAATGAGCAGATCTATATAGTCTAACCTTATAAGGCGCAAATGGTTGAAGCCGGATTTAATTAGACTGAAATGGCAGCGTAATGGCTGAAACGTACGCATCACGCTGGAACGTTTCAATACTGCGCTGTCATTCCGCGAGAGCGGAAGGGATGAAAGGGTTAAGGTTACCGTTACGCTTAACCGTGAACTATGAATTACGGTTGTCAGGCAACGAGGAAGGAATCCGTTATCAGTCCGGTGAAATACGCGTATGGAGATGGAGACTGTGTTCACTAATTCATGCGGCAATAACGTCGGCCCATATTTTGCATTCCGCGAAAATGGATTTGTCTGTTTGTGTGCACACCTACGAACGTACGCGCGTAAAGCGGCGGCAGCTTTGAGCATTTCGCCCCCATACGCGCACATGTACACGACGGATAAGCGCGACATAAGCGCGCTACGTGCTTCCTACGTACATGCACGCTTAGAGTTGAGATTTCGCGTGCGCATTCGTCGCAGCCGGTTCCTTCCTACGCGCCTCGATCAAGCGCCGTCAAGCGCTTTATCGAGCTTTCGTCAAATCGTGAGGTGCAAATTGATTACGCACACAAATCGCGCGCGCGAACACGCGCCGCATGCTAAGGAAGCATTCGTCTCCGCGCGAGTCAAGGAAACGCGCGAATATCTCTCGTCCGATATGTTACGGGTGCTCTCTACTTGGCCGTCTCGCGACGCGAAAGCTCGTTGATCAACGAGCTTGCCGTGCTATAAAAACTCTGACGCGAGAAGCAATCACGGGCTACGGCACGTTGGAGGTCGACCTTTGGAAATTTAACCAATCTTTTTGTTGCGTACCTTGTGCGTTTTTGACGAGTCACGTTACCTGTCGCTCTACCGACGTTATTATAAATCGCTACTAATTAACAAGGGAGAAATTTCAAAATAAATCTCTTTCAAATATCTTATCGTGTGATTATTTAATAGATCGGATTAATAGAATCGCAGCTTTTGTCTCGAAAGTTTACTTAATCTTTTGATTTGAAAACCGCTCGTCTAAAATCGCGAGAAAATAAATCTGCACCATTATCGAAATAATTGCGTTAATATCGGAATGTATTCTCAGCTCCAGAGAGGTACTTTATTGTCGTGTAAAGGTCGTTCAACAAAAAGCATGCGTAGTTGAACGACGATATTTTACAGCGATGCAATTAGCTCGCGCTTTGCAAGAACTTCCCGCAATCGTAATCGATTATAATGTATTTCAATTAAAATTTGCCGAAATGGATAAATTGATCAAATACTGCAACATTCCGTTAGTGGCGTCAGCTTGTCTCAGTGAATCGTAAATATTACGCTATCGAAATAAACAACAGGAGTGCTCGATTCACCTTAAAACATATTCGAGAGAAATGTTCCGCGTAACGGTGACTCTCGTGAAACATTTCCAAATGTTGCAAATGCGCGACAAAAGGTTAGAAAACGATTCGACAATCGATCGGTATAATTGTTAGACAAAATCAATGTAACCAATTTATTGTACGAAGATTGAACAAAATCGCAAAATTTTTATGTTTTAATAACGCGATCGAGGCAATATTGACGAGCGACGTGATGAAAGAAGGAATTAATTAAGCTTTGTGCTGTATCACACGTGATGTGTACAATTTCCAATATTCTCTATTATTATACCATATTATTATGCAATATCTCTCTCTCTCTCTCTCTCTCTCTCTCTCTCTCTCTCTCCATGAGATTGATTTCGTCCGAGTACTCTCTTTCGCTTCGTAATATTATGCAAGATATGAAAAAACCACGAGGAATAAGCAGCAAGTTAAAATTATCACGCGACCCGGGCGATCGATTAATAATAACCTTGCTTATTAGGCTCGAGCGTAATTAACACGGGAGCAATTGGCAATATCGCGCGAAAGTCAATCGGGAATCATACTACACGTAAGACACTCACGTGTCTTACGTGAGTCTCGATATTATCCGATATATTATCGAAGACGACGGCTCAATTTCAATCACACTATAACCTATGCACGATAAATAAGGTAACGAGAAGTTTTCGCGTTAATTGTCGATTCACCTCGACACGCGACGTGACGTCTCACCTTACGTATCGACGAGAGCCTCTTCGTAATTAGCGTGATACGTCCCCTTCGGGACGCCTCGACGAAGAATCGAGTCGTGTCGGCGATCGAGGATGCAATGAATTTCAATAAATGGCCGTTATGCCTACGGCGTCCTTTTTCGAATTCACAAATATCGGCCGAAATTTGGCGCCGCGCGAACTTGAGCACTTTGGAGCAAAAACACTGTGAGAATCATCTCTCTCTCTCTCTCTGCCTGCTTCTCGACCTTGTTCAAGATCAATCTACCTGCCGTGCGCGGGTATCAACACACTCCCGGGAATATTCCGGGCGAGGGCAGGAAGACGCGAAATTAACATACATACGCAAGACTGCTTACCGCCATTGAGAAGATCTTCCCCCCTCGTATCTGCGATCTCGATGATCCCCACCGATTCTGCTGGCTGCTCGTCGGTGGCCGGGCTCGAGTCGAATTTACATCCCCCGGAGAGCGTTGTGGAAACCGGGCGGGGAAAAAGCAGGAAGGAGAAAAAGTCCGGGCGACCTTGAATCCTTGAGATTAATCGTCACGATGTGGTCTCGCGCACGAGAACCGATTTTACGCAGTCGCGTTTTCCGCGCGTAATGGTCGCGCGTTCTACGGCGCGAATGGGACTGAAGTGAGCGGCGAGTTTTGCTCGCGAGCTCCTCTCACGGCTGTTCGTTCTCTTCGGCGACGACGATGACGACGACACAGGTGGTTGTGCTCGGGGCTACCCGCTTTCTCGCGACGGAGAGGCTAACACGAAAGAAGAAAGGGGTAAAAGAGAGAGAGGGGGAGAGAGGAGAGAGAGAGGGGGGAAAGGGGAATAGGAAAAAAGACAAGTGTGCGCGTCGCGACAAAGCCGCGCGGGAAAAATTGCGTGACCGAGGTGAGTTTTTCATGCGCGCTCGAAACGACGATTCCTCCCGATGACGTATGACAGCTCGATCGACTGGCCGGGGCGAGAGCCGTCGCGCGACTGAAACACCTCTTTGCTCTCTCGCAGCATCCCGCCCNNNNCGCCCGCCCACACAGTACATCCGCACCCTCTGTCGATTCCCCGCGCGAGACTCTTTCTCAGCCCCTTCCTCCATTCCCCCACACTTCCGCCACCCTCTTCCCTCTCTTGTCTCTATCGCTCCGCACCACCGCCATATCACCTTCTCTCGCGCAGCATGCTGCTATGTCCTGTGTTTCGATGAATTGGCTACTCGCAATTACAGATTTTAAAATATTCCGCTTATACGGAATACAAGTTGCTTTCGACATATTCAGCGTTTCAATGATGATCATCGTCAGACGCTCCACTGTCACCGATATCGTCTATATGGGTGTCGATACCCGGAAGCCGATAACGAGCAGAAGACGCGCGAAAATTCCGCACAAAGCATCTCAGAATAATCTCTCGCAACCGATATTTTAGAACGCTGCATCCTCTTATAATACGACGCGTCAATTATTTATATCAATTTTCTTTACCACACGGAAATCCACTCTTCTCGATTATCTCGGGCTATATTACGACACAACGTGACGCAACGTCTTCTTTTCCAGACGCCGACGCTGCTGCTATAATTCTTACAAATGTTACTCAATGTCTAAGATTATTATAATTAACACTCGATAATTATCAGCACTTTCCAAGAGACAATACAAAATTCGTAAGCGTATTGTGTGATATCGCTTGATACATTCCGGCGAAACATATTCGCGTGTAAGAGAGGGAAATTGGATTTGCGCGGATAAATCGCGGAGCAAGTTGGAAAACTCGTGTCTCGGAGCGAGTATAGCGATTAGGTGTAACGCTAACTACTCCCTGACGTACAACGAGAGAGTTGGACCAGATTGTAGCAACAGTAGGAATTAGTTAAACCCGGGCTTGATGATTTGCCATCCCTTTCTAAGCTATGATCCTACTTATGACGTGGACAGAAAAGTAAAATTGGATTAGGTTTGCTACGACGTTAGTTGAACCGGCGAGCAAGACGAAACGTGAGAGGAAGCGGGTCAGTCGACACGACTCTTTAATCTCGAGCTGGTCTATCGCGCGCGATCCCATTCACCCATGATGTACCATCGGTCTCCTTCTGATTATGATTAGAGATTACTTCGCCGATTTATGCAAACTACTTTCACTCCGGGATGGAGTTCAAAGATGGACTCGGCGAGCAGAATTTTATCCAAGACACGGAATTTTCAATGATTCCTCCGCTCTCGATTACGATTAAGAAGGTTCATTATGAAACTAGCTTAATACACGTTTTTTCGCNCGATGTCTTCCCCCCCCCCCCCATTCGGCTTCTACTTTCCTCTTACCACTCGCGAGGACCCGAGGAGAGACGCGAGTGTACCTTCTTGCGGGTACTTCGGGATGTCAATCCACCTGCCGATTTCTATTCCGCGATAAACTCACGCGGATCTATCTGCAAATATCAATTCCGATACCGATATTGCGTTAAAGGTACCGACGTCATTCTGTCAGACGGAAGACTTCTGCGAAAGTAGAAAGATATTTTAAATGTGTCAAGTATGTACTCTTGACGCGCGCGGCAGAGAAGCTTTCTTTTTCTCAACTTTTTCTCTCGCTTGTTCGCGCAAAATGCTACAAATTAAATAATTGAAATCGGCAAATGGAAGCGCCCGACGTATTTGCTTGTATCTACCCGTTTATCTCTTTTTAACGGCTTCCTGACCGGCGTTTACCGATGTGCCGATAACAAACTGTTGCACTTGCCGACACTCTGGCCGCTATCACCTGCGAACTTCTCGCTACGTGACTAACCCCGTTCCGTCGACGAAAGTATTTACGTATCCGTGCTCGTAAAACAAAAGAACTTTTTCGCCGAGCGCTTTCGCACCACCACCATCCTACATCTCGTTTTCACCTCGATCGTGCCGAAAGGGACGGATCGATTCCGCAAACCGCGAATAATGCCGCCCCTTTTTCTTGGGTCTCGCGAGAGGCATTGTTGTTCGATTATCGCGGATAACGCGTTCGACGTGATTTCGCCGCATTGTTCCGCGACGAGTAGATGCCAATCTGTCGCGCGCGCGCGCAAATATCGTTACGTGTCATTCTCGGCGAGAAATGATTTCTCGATGCGAGCCTCGGAGGGAAAATCGAGGCATTTAACGATGACTCGATCACGTCCCGCTGATAAAGTTCGAGTTTCCTCCAAGCCTTGGATTTTCCGAGAAAGCGGCACAAGGAGGCAGTCTGAATATTTCCGGTCACACTTTTCTCGGGCGCGCGTACTTCGCACTCTACGTTCACAACGTGTCGACAAACTATTTTGATGGCGGGACGCGAGATATGAGGTAAAGTCGTTCCCACCGGGTGTATAGAATTTTAATTTTCAATACGGGCTTTTTCAGATACACAGCACGTTCACGTACAGGCGAGAGACTTTATCACGAAGCAGGGTGTTGAACACGTTTATCTCTCGTGGAATTTCTGTTTTTTTCTCGCAGATTTATAAACGCGACGCGAGTCCCACTTTTTCCGCCCGGCTGCAAATCGCGAGATGTCACTGAATGATGTCATAAATTGCCGATTTCACTTTCGGCGAAATAGCGCGAACGGTAGGACGTCGCGGCTGCGTACTCATGTATTCGGGTCGTCAAGTTTCAAAGTAATCACGATTATACCAGCCGCTAAAACGCTTCCCCGACGCTTTTTGCGCAATTTGCCGCAGCTATCTCTACTCAAGGAGGAGACGGGAAGGGAAGGGGTCGCACAATCGAGCGATTGAGATCCAACGGTGGTGGTTCGCCGCCTGTGACATAATTTTCTTTGCAACCGACGGCGACGGGGCCAAAAGACATTCATCTTGCCGCTTGTGTGATGTCGTTACGTCATATTGCGGGGAAGAACTTACCACGATCAATAGGCACTCCTGTATACGGCGCTGGAAAATTAAGCCGGCCTCAAAGTTTTGCATTATGGAAAGTTCCTCTTATCAGCCGAACGGACCGGAGCCCTTTTGTGAGAACCGCTCGTTGAGGGACGAGCGAGACGTTATTACGCTCTCTCGCCTTCTCTCTTCTGGCTTGCCTAGATAAATATTCCGGTGTACATTATTGGGGGGGTCGGCGGAGCCGAGAGCTTCTCTCGGAGAGAGAGATTGAAGGTGAAAATTTACATCCTCACCGTCTCTACGATGCACTCGAGATCCTCCGAGGCAGTTTTTCAACCTAAGAAATTTAGCACGGGCGCGGGAGCGTATCCTTCTTAAAGGTCGTCTATCTTCAAGAGTGAGGTGAAAATAAAAACAATGTTAAGATGCTATCGTACGTTTAGCTAGCGTAAACATTCATTTATTTGGATTTTTCGACTTTGACTGAGAGTACCAAGTAATTCATTTGATCACCAAGTTATTCAAGTTATATTATTGTGAAATATTCACCGACAGATTCAAATTAATTCTGTTGTGCGAAGGAAAAGTTAATCTCTCTTTTTCGCTTCTTCGGGAATGCAGTCAAAATATGTCCATAACTGTTCTAGTCATTCAATATTCATTTATTCTCAATTAATACTGGCATGCATACCTATATATGTATAAATGCGCAGTATCCTCTACACCATTTGTCTTTGAGAAGAGTAACACACTACACTTGATCGTAATCATATTAATACAAACAATATATATATATATATATATATATTTATACGTATACACTTAAGACTGACTTTACAAAAAATGGTACATTCTACAATCATAATCGAGGAAACAATATCGACGCGTTGACATTACACGGTCGTGTGTTGCGCCCGCTTAATTGTGCATATTGTACTATAAACGCGTTTGGAAGTCCCAAAGAAAAAAGTATGTACCTCCGACGTACTATGAGAACAACTAATGCGCTACACGCAATTAAAATTATTTCTTTTTACCGC
This sequence comes from Dinoponera quadriceps, assembly GCF_001313825.1. Taxonomy (NCBI): domain Eukaryota; kingdom Metazoa; phylum Arthropoda; class Insecta; order Hymenoptera; family Formicidae; genus Dinoponera; species Dinoponera quadriceps. The sequence continues at coordinate 138,262 of NW_014554754.1, read as the reverse complement.
AATCTCTAATCTGTTCTGAAAAACACCAAGTGTAATATCATGCTATCAAATATAGAGATGACAACTATATTATATCATATTGATGCACGATATACGATAAACTTTTCAATCGGCCAATGGTAAAACTAAAATGAAATATAGTGTGGTTACCATTCAAATTTCTCTCCCTCACTTCCGAATTTCAAATCCAATGTCGAGTTTTCATTTGACATAACTATTTAATCATACATTTCTTTCTACAGTTACGGAACAACGTTTCCGGTAGAACTCAGTCTTCCAGTTTAGCGAGATATATATCTCATTTTTCTATCTAAATCGCGCAACGGTTTTCCCCCCATTTTCTCACTACACCGTACAGCTGTAAAATCACATGTAAATCTACTTTATAGACAGTATTACAATTTATCGCAGCTAAAAAGTACCGTTTATGGGCGGACATATGAGAGTAAAAGTGCTTACAAATCTTCATAATTTCAGAAAAATACACATCGATTAATGACACTCGGTTAATGACTCGGTCCACTCAGTTGTCACGGCTTCCGTAGTAAACGTTTAACTGAAATCCGTGTGGTTCGACAGGTACGATTTCTGGTCTCTCGTTAGGCTCTATCGGAAAGGAGGAAACACATATTGGGCACATGTACTTTCAACGCAGACGATTAAGAGTCGAACTCGTATATTTGGTAAGATGCCCAACCAAGTTTCTGAATACACCTGCAACATAATAATACAGCGCTCATAATCAAAGATTCAAACAGGGATATTGGAAAGGAAAACTATCAACAGATCGAAGCATACTTTTTCGCAGAGAGCATAAACCCTTTTGGTCCGCAAATGAATATACACCCCTCTAACGAGTACTCGCCAATCAATTCTCTTAACAATACATCGGACACGACGCCGCGTCTACCTTCCCATTTATCGCCCGCTTGTGACAGGATATGTGTAATTTTGAACCTAACAAATACTTGAAAGATTATCCTATATCCAGTTTAATTATATTTTTTTTTATTATTTTTTTCTTTCAAGGAACACATCAACTTCTATTTTGCGCGCACACTTACTTCTTCTCCATAGACACTTTGTCGAGCTGCGACACGTAAAACATATTGTCCTCGTCCTTATTGAAGTTTAAGAGATTGATTAGTGCCCTGGAAAAGAAAATCAATTCGATTAATCAAACAAGAACGCGACTACGGTTTACAATTGCAAGTACATAAATTTAAGACTCGGAAATGTTTACACTCACACACTGCGTCTGGCTAGCGCCCGCTGAATAATTCCTAACATTGCGGTTAAACCTGTTCCACCTGCCAACATGTGGATGACAGGATACCGATCGAATAATTCGATCACAAAGGCACCTAAACCATTGCTCATAATAAGGGTTTGGCCAGGTTGTAACGCGGTGATGGACGGACTGAGAGCGCCATTCGGATATCGCTTTACCATCAAGCAAACACAATCCGGCTGGTAATTTGGCGCCATATCTTCGGGATGAAGGCACGGTGGGACAGGCGTATACGATCTCGACACTTCCATTCCTACGGCAAGTATGTCAGTTGTCTGTTGTAAGACATTTCCCAGCGTCAACATATTTTTGACGGATTAAACTTTCACGTACAGCAACTTTATAGCCGAAGATTAGTTAAATATTAGCTTTTTCTAACGTCGATAAGTAATTAAGCAAAAGAAAATGTCTATATTAATATTTACCCATAATATTCATTTTAACTTCTATATGTCTACCGATAGGAATTAATTCTAGAGAGTCTTTCGCACGCAAGATTAATAGATTAACTAGTTTGCAAATGGGTGTATTATTGAGTACTTCGTACTCTTTGTACGTGCGTTTGTTCGCAACTGATCCTCTCGATAACGTATTCTCCCGTAACTCTCCCTGAGATTTCCAAATATCTTTGGTCCTCTTTGTAAACGTAAAGTCTACCTGCAACATTTAAATTGAAACATTATAAAAGTAAATTGAATATAACATTTCTGGAACAGACGCGAAACACGCGCACCAGAAATAAATATATTGATCGTTTTCCGGTCCGTTTGATAATTTACCTGCATCGTGTCGAAATTTCTCTTACACGTTGGAGGCCATTCCACATCTGCGATCAATTCGAGCTCGTGAGTGACTATGTGCTTTTCAAAAGTCAGCCTGAAAATGAACTTTGAGTCACTCAACCGTTGCAGTTGGTAATATATTCCCGGATAGTTGCGTATGGCTTGATAAAAAAGCGTGATAGAGTTGGAAGTTTGTCGCCAGTCCAAATTTACATTCGGCAAATCCGAGTTCTTTTCGACTACTTTTGGTACTGAAACAACGAAAGTTTCACCTAAGTATCGTTATGTTAATGTTACACGCATACTTTTGGAAATATAATCAAGTTTCAATATTCGCCATATCGTCAGCGATAAAAGTTAATCGGTTTTCGAACACTTGCGCACCTTTACATCGACTACTGTAATGCAATACTATTTATGATTCGTTAATTCAACGACGCTTCTCTAAATATAGATGACCTAGAACACAATACGGCGCAGTAGTTGCAACGCGGATACTCACCGGCGAAACTTTTGCTAAAACCCAACGTCACGGACGAACAATTGTTCGCACCCGCAGCCGACTTTTCCGTCACGGGAGCAGCACTCGACGCGGACGAGGAGCCGCGACTCAGCTTGCCTACGACGCATTTTTGCAGAATGCTCTGATAATTTACCCAAGCGTGCACCTGCAATTAACGATCTACAAATACATGAGAATAATCACCGCTTAGCGTGGTGACGTAGTGTGACACAAGTGCGTTATTCGGAGCGCAGCATTTTACGTTTTCGAATAATTTCGTGGCATCTTTCCCGACACCCCTCATCAGTTCGTCGACCCCACCCGGATGGAAGTCCATGTAACGCGTGACGTTGAATACGATCCCTGTGAGATAGAAACCAAATGTGAGGTAATAATTAGGCGATTTAATATTCCGACTTGTTAATGACGTTGATGCCACTGTCTCGGCCGCACAGCACGAAGCGCATAAGTAAACGAACCTCGAATTGCGATCCAAGCGTCAGTTTGCTTGTTATGATTAGCGAGCTCGGATAATGTTACGACTCGTGGTATGCCACCAACTCCGGTTAAATCGACCCCTGAATTACCCAGACGGATCCAGTCCATCAAACTATGCCCCGGAGCTAAGGCTGTCTTGTTTCGCGGGTTACCTGCAACAAGAAACAGGAGTAAATGTTTGTCACTGCTATTCTACATAAAATGATTATGTAAAATTTTTTATCACGTTGAATTTAACAGACATTTTTCAAATTCATCATAATTATTATCACAAATGACTCGAGTTCAATTTTTGTTTCAATCTGTAACGGATATTATAAATTATAATGAATTACAACGTTTCCTCGCGTTTTAATTATATCTCGTTATTTTTTCGACGAGTTTCCATATTTTACGGAGCACTTTATAAATAGCTCGGTGTTACTTTGCCTCCTATTAGTATTAGAAAAATTGTCTCCTCTAATCCAACGCTTAAACTACCTTCTACGCATCACCGTACAAATTGAGAGCATAAAGGCAACGTTTATCTGCAACGACGGACACATGCGCGTGCACGTAAACGCGATAATAAAAATGGATTAATTGGCAATTACATTAATTACTAACCGTCCTGGATCTGCAAACCAAGACTCTGCGGAGACCCGTTGCCGTCCGCGGCGGAAATTAAAGGAGCGCCGCAGCATCGCGGCATTTTCTCATCGACACGACGGAATTCGCAGAGACGCGATCATTCTCGCAGCTGCTCCGTGAAAGACGAGATCGATAAGAGTTCTCGAAATATATAAAATTCTTGAGAAGTCCTTTGAATATACCCTCGGTAATTAATTTTTCCGAATAAATCCAACACGAAACGACACGAAGAGGCAAGAAACAGCAAACGAAAAAGTCTATGCTTGAAAACTTATAATTTGGGATGTAATTAATATTTCTAATTATGTCGAATGTTGAAGGTATAATAATGATATAGGCAATATCGATAATGTAGGTCATACGTGTGTGCACATTCGGTATATCATATATATTATTATATGCACACATTGGACCCCAAGTATAACAATGACCATCATGTAGCAATTAAGGCCAATTAATCGGCCGACGTACGTATAATTATAAAACGATGAGCCAAATCGGAAACGGAACGCAAATGTACGACCTGTACAAATGTAGCTTTAATCAGTTCCCCGCAATTTGTAAATATCGTTCATTATTGTCGTAAAATTTTTATCCAACATCTAACATATCAACAATCTGATGTCTGCCTCTGGTGATGAAATATCTGGAATATCCGATGGTCTTGTTTATTTCTTTAATAATCTCTAAACAAAGTTCACGTTGGAGGAATTTTAATTTCGTCTCAGATATTTTAAAACTTTAGGCAATTATGGTTGAAGATATAACGTCTTATTAACCTGGGAGTAGTCACCTTATTTTTTTTTATTTAAACAATCACCTGGGGTCATTTAGACGCCGATTACAAACCGTTATTATTAACAAAATATAGTATATTATCGATACCCTACGATTGCTCTATGATTTATTATTATTTAGGGATATTGTAAATATAGATTTACTTGCTACTTTTTGAAAAAATTAGGAAAAACCCAAAAAATATTTAAGAACTGAAATAAACGCATTAAATGTCTTATTATGACAGTATTTCAAACGAATAAAGATTTTTGTTTAAAAAACATTGTTTTATTGCATATTTTTGATAAGATAGCATATTTAAAAGTTCGTAAAGAATAATTGTTAAAAAAGATAGGGAATATATTAAATAACATTCATCTTATAAGAATATAAAGCTAAATTGCGGTCATAGCGAAATTATTAACCCTCGAGGGCTCCGGAGCGGAGCCATTTAAAATTTGTCTTCAAACTTAAAACAAACTATTAACAACTATTAAAAAATTAACAAAATTAAAAAAACAATAACATACAACAATGACTTTTCTTTTAATGCGCATATCATTTACTTATATGTGAATATGATCTTTCCACTGAAATTGCTTCGAGTTGCTAGTAATATGAATGAAAAAAAACTTCGAGTGCAAAGGGTTAATATTGATTCAGGAATGTAAAAAATTATTTATTTTCATATTTCTTTATCGTATTATATAAATGTATAACATGAACAATATTTTTAAAAAAATTATAAATTTTTAAGGATATAAATATTTTTTATGTTTAATATGAAATAAAAATTGTAGTTTAAAATATTAATTTCATTTATAATAAATGTTAATGTTAATTATATATGTTAATTATAAACAATAAATATAAATATTAGACACTTAATAATTGCACTTTCGTCTATTTTTTAAATATTTTTATCGGTCAATATTAGATGTAACGTAAATATTGTTTAATTTTTACTGGATATGGGTACACATAACTTCATTTAAACTTATCTTGTATTCATAATACGAACTCTTACTATATTTGGCTAATTTTGTTACGTGAACGATCATCTGGAATCGTTTTGTACGCCAACGAGTTTTTGCACGCAGCTTTTATTATGAATAAGACGGGTCACTGCCAATTTTTGTTGCACAGATTAGGTTTCTAAATGTACAAAGGAAAAATAGGTACTGGTTCCCGATCAGTAAAAAAGATCCACTGCGACGTGAGCTTCATTTTCTGACCAGTGGGGTCTAAAAAGACTACGCAGGTGACTATTCCCGAGTTAAACGTAACTCAATTGGCTAAAACTAACGAGGAGAAGCAGTCGTGAAATTAACTCGCTCCGCCGTCTTAACAACTAGCTACTCGAGTTGAATAGTTCCGTCTCGACGTATACTGTTCGGCTCGGGTCACAATCGATCCGTCGTTCCGATAACAAGGATACGAGGAAAACCGTTAATTATGCACGAATCGACGCGTGATGAGTCGGTCTGACTAACAACAACGTTCACCTGAAACGAGTGGGTACCCGAAAAAGAAGTGATTTGTGGCCTGCGTTATCTGAATAGATAACCGCGATATTTTTTTGATAGCGAGCAACGAACGCGATGCGATAATGCGATTATTTGAGCGAACGAAACGAGAGAGATCCCGTGATGATCTCGTGGTGAAGGACCGGAGGGTACTGCGCTGAAACACGCGGCCGAATATAACCCTGAGACAGGTAGATCAATATAGTAGCGATGGACGACGCTCAGCTCAACACGCAGGATCTCTCCAGTCGGAGCGCAGTTCTCCGCGTACAAAGATCGGCGGAAGAGAAGTTGGTTACGCGAAAGCTATTGATCATTCGGAAGGACGCATCAGGGCGTATTGTTTGGAGGAAGTAATAAGACTTGTGCTCGTCCGGTGCACTCGGGTCGTTAAGGGTGAAATGTACGTCGCCGAAAATGTTGACAGGAATCTAATCTCGTATCACATGTATCAGTTGTCGGACACGTAATCATTCGTCATATTGTGAGATTTTAGATAACGTGTCTTCCACGAAATCCTAAGAAGATATCGCATGTATGTTTCACACGTAACATTTTGTCACGTTTCGTATGAAAATTCTCCCATTTTTTATTAGAATCAGCTATACCGTCATTCTCCCCTTATTTTCAACTCACTCAGCGGCGGTTCTCTAGAAAACTGATCTTGAGAGAAGAATATTCATGAAAATCACATTCTTACCGGTAGCAGATGCAGACGATACTGTTTTGGTTTTGGTTTTCGCCTTTTGCTCGCTTGGTCCGATGACACCAGTAGGTAATATCAGGCTGTTCTTGGCCAATAGGCTAGTAGGCGAAGATGTTTTCACGTCCACTTTCTTCATCTTTTCCTGTATGTCGCCAGTATCGTAGAGATCCCTCTGACGATTTTCTTCTTCCCCATTCTGATCTCCCGGCCGAGTCTCCGAAGGATGTCTCTTCTTCATTTCCGCTTCCATCAGTGCCCTTCCGAATGTGAGAAGTCCGGAACAATAAAAGTGTTATGCTTCGTCAGATGCATCTCGTTAAAAATATCATGGGTTTACTTCATAGGCCTCTGTATGGAAGAGACAATTTATAAAGATAATTCTCCCTTAATCGTAGTTACAAGCATACAAATGAAATATTCGAGTGGAGAATATTCAAAGTGCGAAATGTGACGCGGCGTCAAGTTCGCTGGAATTTCATAAATTTCTCCGAATAAAAATATCGCGTTTTAAAATTAAACGCTTTTTAAAATTAAAAGCTCATCGAGATAAACGTCATAACAATTCGCGTATCATTACGCGCGATTACGAAGAAATCAGCCCGCCCACATCTGCATTACACGGTTCGCAAATTTAGAAAGCAAGACGCGCCAGCACACAACTCGCGCGCACGCGACTTCGCTCTCAATTACTTTCTCCATAAAGTTTCTCCCCGTGCGATTTTGTAATTGTCCCTCGGTAATCGCGACATAACGTATCTTGAATTCAACCATGTGCATCGACGTGCACACGGTAGATTTAGCCGGCGAGACAGTGGAAGATGGATCTTAATATTCATCCGAAATTTCAAACGTTGTTCTGAACGTTTTCTCTCAAAGAAAAAAGTCAATAATTTTTTTCACTGAGACAAATGGATATAAACATTTTTTTCCAACCCTAAAGATAAATTGAAGGTAAAATATATCCCGATATTTATTTTTCGTGCGTCGAAAATCTATCGGGTATAGTAAGCATATAAAGACCGAGAATTGCAATGATGCTCTCAATGTGTAAATTAAAAGCGTGCAAAAGAGTCGGTTAAGGGCGCCGAAAGACCACGACTCGACCCTGCCTATGTGCATTACGTATGAAAGAATCCGCAGCCGGCATCCTTGCCGGCACAAGAGGAGAGTAATGGCAACATAACAGCCACTGTTAAACACTTTTTGTCGAGTGGTCAAGTGACTGCGACGCAACATTCAGGATTGCCGCGTACGAGTCCGACGAGGAAAATACTCGAGTACGTGGTTCTCCCCAAACAGGTGCACGACTTTGGCGCATTTAAACGTAAGCTAAAATATTCGAGATACCTTACATTTCTCATTTGTGTTTTAATAAATAACTATATTTTAAAAAAGAAAAATCAAAAGAACCTTGGTACACTGAAAGGAAAATAAGGAAAATATAGTTATTTTCGGGGACAACAATATCCTTTTTTCACTTTAACCACAAAATAAAGAAAGAATATTGTTGTTTTCAAAAAAACTATATTTTTCTCTCAGTGTAGTACTGTGTTGAAAGAAAGATAATAGCGACCCTGACTCATTGTCGGTTAATATTTTGCCTGTCTGCGTATCGTTATTTTTGGGTCTCTAAAATCATCTTCAATCGTGAATCATCGTTTTACCTACAATATCAGATAATAACTGTTTATATTTGTTGAAAGAGAGCAATTGAGAAAGTGTATTTTAGATAAGTTCAACTCTAAAGTTAGCACATGCGACTATCTATAAAATGATTAAAGTGTTTTTGAAATATCTGATGGTAAGAGATAAGCGTGTACGTAGGCGCGAAAAAGTATATATTTTTGTTCATAAAATAGTCGTTTTATCGTCTTGTACGTGGACAAGTAAAATGTATCTAAATTTCTTCTTATTATACTATATAAGTATACTATATAAATATTATAATTAAATTATTTATTATTAAATTATAAGTATTATACTATATAAGTATACTACTATATAAATAATAATAAAATCGATATCCCACCACGATAAGTAACGAAACTGATATCTCGCGATTCATATTCGCATTAAAATGAACATTGAGCGCTTCGATGAGAGCTCTACAATCTTAAATCTCTAAAATCGTTATCTGTCGATAAGAATATGGCATGACACACCCGCCGTGTTGTCCGAAATCGATGTTACTTTTTACAATTGTCACTTTTAACGTGAATACCGATTCGTACCGCGAAAGCGAGAGTTCCGTCTATCGCATCGCGAGTGCGCAGTAGCGCAAGTTCTCCTCTTTCATTGTCGCAAGTAAATGCAAATAAGACTTTGAGAGCTATCATCGAGCTAACTTCAAGAACCTGACACATGGAAATTTTACTTGCATTGTTACTCGTATTTGACCTATGTGCATCGTGCGAACTGTCGTTCGAGTATTTTCTTAAACGGCAAAGTTAGGTTAGATTATTTGTCCAGCCGAACGACGATCCGTACAGATGTCAGCCGTCGAGGCAGTGGATAGCAATTACGCTCGAATTGCGAGAACACGTGCTGAATGCAGTACCGAACACACTCAGCGAACACACGCGTGCGCCTCACCGGGAAAGTCAAGCAGCCTCAAAATGCTCGAAAAAAACACCCAGAACCAACGATTCGTTTCGCCCACGTTTCTCGGAGCAGACAGATAGGGTTAGGTTAAGTCAGTCCGAACGCTCCATCGACTACTGCCTCGCAGCCAACTTCACGCAGCGACGTGCGACAAGGCCGTAACTTTACTCTCGCGCTACGTGTTTTAACCTTTTTTCTCTATCGTCCTCCTCAATGACACTATTTACCTTTTTATCTTTCCGAACGCGCTACGAGAACACCCACGGGAAATCCGATATGAGGATTAATCTATTCGTATATTTATCACAAAAGAATGTGATTATTGAGATACAATTGATTGATAACGTCCGAGTCGTCCGACAACAATAATCTGTCTATATTAAGATAGACGGTCTCTTACGTCGCGCCGAAAGTCCAAAGATTATCCTTAAGCATCACATAAACACCGGATTGAACAAAAAGCAATTAAACATTAAGAGCAATGGTGAACGCGTCAACACACGCGTTCGTCACTCGGAGCATCTTTGAGCCTGCGTTATGACGCCATGACAGATCCTCGTCTCTCTTTCATGTCGCCGAGATGGGAGAGGACCGACAGTTTTAGAATACGAAAGAGAGACGATTTCAAAAATATCTACCCCGCGTATGTAGGCGTCGAGATATTTCGTGCCGAAGGGCGCATGTCGCAGGGTGAGAAGCAAAACAATCGGGCGGGTCCAAGGTCGCTCCTGGAATCGCGTCGCCTCGATCGTGCGTCATGCCGTACCGACGGAGTTATCTTTATACGCAGGTCGGTCGGCGTCCGCGGCAGTTCAGAGCAGCACGGAACTGATCGAGGCGGACCTGAGTGAACTGTGCCGCTGTAGGAGTGGGTGGACTCAACCGTTTGTCGGCGAACTGCGCGTTGCGAAAAGCGAGACGGCAGTAATCGTCCGGTGCTCGAAAAATTCAGCGGCGGCCAGTAGTCTCGCCGGACGACACGCACGTAAAGTAACGGGACAGTGAAGGTAGAGGGGGTGATAAAGTATTGTACAATATAGACCTGTCGAAACGCTCGCCGATTTGAATCACTCGCTCCGCCGGTGATCTGTCGGCTCTCGCTGATTCATCCCGAATCCACAGGGAGTGGATCATCGTCGTCATCGTCATCATCGTCGCTTCCCTGTGACGTCGGCGAATCCACGTCTCCGTAAGTGTGTGTATGCTGTGTGTCTTATAGGTTACCTTGTACAACGGTGCACTTGATCGCCGCCCGGCTCCTTAGGCGTGACTTGATTCGCGAATGTGTCTGAGATATCTTCGAGACAATCGTACATTGGTATCTCGCGCCCCTAAAATATAATCACGTCTCGTGAAAATATGCGAGGTGGTCACGTAAGCAGCTTTGAAAAAAAGAAATTTATAATATCGGCGACAAGAGCGCGAAGGTGAACGCCTGGTTTCCGGTCACCGGTATTTCTTACATTGTCGGTGAGCGCGCGAGATAATTGCCGTGTGCGCGACGACTGACGAACGCGGGTACATGAATTCCTCAGGCAACCGGGACAGCTTGTTTCCGACAAGCGACCGTGCCGAATTTCGGCGATCCGTGGCCAGTGTTATTTCGTTATTTCCATAATCGGTCGCGCGGTCGTTCGCCAGCCTCGATATATTTCCGCGAACCGACAATATGCGATGAAAAAACAATTACGCCAACGGCAACTCATTATTTTGTATAATTTACGTTTTTATCATCCTTCGCACGTATATGATACATGTTTTCACACATGCTTCATTCGGTGTTCTCGTAATATTGCCGAATCATCCCATTGTGAACAGTTTCGATTAATTCGACTAATTAATTTCGTCTGATTATCGATTCACCATTCTCTTTTGTATCAAGTCTCATAGTCTCATAGGTGCAGCAAGAGCGAAGCCCGAGCAAAATGAATCATCGACGGCGGTCGTCGTTGCGCCCGGCCCTCAACGATCGGCCACGTCTCGATACGCTCAATTAATTTAATTTTCGTCAAGCGCCCCTCGATCTTTTTTTATTCTCGTGCCGAAGGAACAGCAGCCGCTGTATACGAGCTATTCTTGCGAAATCTTTGTTTTGCACGTTATGATATGAACCCTCGGCGCGAAATTAACATATATTAATTACGAGCCCGGTTTACTTTTCTTCTTCCGTTTGTATCTTGCAGAATCTATTATATTTTTAAATGGTGACGGATATGCGGGAAGCATGAATAATTCACGTGAATAATGTACGTTACTGGACAAAGCTTTTTGTCGTGCGGAGTAGCAAACCGACAATCGCAAATATGTTGAACTCTGTTTCCACGTTCCACATTTCATGGACGGTCACGAGAAAATCGCATGATTAGGTTTTTTTTTTTCGTTATGTGACGAGTGATCCGCTTATATAGCTCTTTCGCTGCGAAATTTATCACCACAAAACTTATCACTCGTATTTTATGTTATCAGGAAACCGAGTGCTGTATACCGGTGCGACTCATATTTACTAACGAGCACAGGATTATTCCGTATCCTTGGTATGTTGGACAAAGTTGTATTAGAAAGATTGTATTAGATAGTTGAGTCAGGCACTCGTTGCCTCATCGCTAGGATTTCAATCGTATTATAGTCGTTCTCGCGTGTAACCGCTATATATTTCTGCGTGGCAATAACCGTCTATGTTGAGCGATTGCCCCGAGTAACCTTGTACTTGCCAAGCGACACTTCGTGTCAAGCACTCTGACATTCGAAGTGTAGATGTGTGAATCAACTTGCGCGACAGTGTGCGCGATACGGAGCGCGTGTGCGCTTTGCAAACACACTTTACGTGACCAGTAAATCCAATCTGTCATTTAGTTTCTTCGGACATAAAAGGCTGCGTACCTTGAAGCATATATGGCTCGCCATTGCGAAACCGAACAGCGCGCTTGTCGGAATGAAAAATTTAAGTAAACTTTTTTGAGAAAACATTTGGATACCTTGGAAATGATGTCTAGTTGTGGTATCTTATAATCATCATTTAGGCAGAGGCAACTACTAAGAGAATTCTTTGAGGTATCTCATTTTGAGAGATTTCTTGAAAATGTTATCTTTATGGTATCACGCTAAATGATGTCAGTTTGATTTGTCATGAAAGGTATGAAAAATTATGTTGATTTCTGAGCCGTCTTTATGTTTTCTTTTAAAAGAGCTGTTTATGATATATATTATACCCGAAATATGGCATTCGTTAAAGCCCGTGGCTATATCAATAGGATTAGCAAAAAATCCATCTTAGCTAATTTCGCGTATCTAAATAATTTTTGCTATGACTGTAAAATCATTTTTTTGAATATATCATTTTTTAACCTGATGACTTAAAGAAATTTTTGAAAAATCTCATAAAGATGCAAGAGTGTTATCTAATGTAGTTTTTAGAGTGTTATTTAATGTAGTTTTTCATCAAAATTTTATTTTTAGTTTAAAAGATATTAAAAACAGAGATTAAAAATGACACGCTAATCTCAAGAAACGCATATAAAAAAAGTATCAAGTTTAATTACAAATATCTCAGCTCTCGAGTGATTAATATTTTTCTTGTTATAGCAGTTAGATAATATTTTTATATATACGTAATGCAAGTTTCATCAAGTTCTTATAAAACTCATTTCTCTTTAAAACATTGCCGTTAAAGCAGAATTCGATCTGATACTTATCAAATTTGTTTCGTCAAGCCGTTTTGCTTTTCAATTTTGCTCACTAACTCCGTGATGGAAGCGCACACGTTTGCTCCATTAGTTGTTCTATTCACAAAGCTGTTTAAACTCGAGCTTGTATTCTCTGCCAGCCTTGACACGTAATTCCACGATTACATCATTAGCAGTTGTCTGCTGTTATGATAAGTGCGTAAATGTGTACCAGTCTGGAATTCTTGCCTTACACAAGCACCGGCTGAGAATAAGACGCGATTGCTATGCAATGAAATTCGCGTCTCGTCACTTACCTGTTATGTATTTTTATTCACTCTCCGGTTAAATTATCGTCACAAAAAGCGATTATGGTAATAATGTAATGATAATGTAATTGATGATATATAGCGTCATTTCTCTCGCGGAATCGCGTTTAACATAATTTTTGCTATGACTGTTTAACATACATTTGAAATAATAAATTTCGTACTTCGACTTGAAATTTCATTTCTCTCCTGTAAACTCGTGTAACTTATGTGTATAGTTTTAAAGAAAGTAAATCTCAAGCTTTACATTTTTTTTTTCTTTTCTTAATCGTCTCTCTACTTGTCTCGCTTACAACGACGAGCGGAGAGGTAGAAAATTATTCTTTATCTTAATGTGTAGCCACGACTCTTTCTCGCATTCTACTTTGTTTATCTTTCATTACGGCAATATTGATAATTTTGTCGCTGTACTCGAACATAACGCGTTCGGCAATGTGTTTGCTAAGTGATGTAATAATGCAAAAGCGATATTACATTATTTATGCGAGAAAGCCGTGACACGATAGATTTTTACATCATAAGCGATAAGTTATCGGACATGCTCGCTCATACGGACATATGAGATCTCCATAGCTATAATGAAACAATACAACACGACGGTCATTCCTCGTATATACGAACGAGCGATTAATCGTCCCCGTGTCCGTCACGGCAAACGAACCCCGGTAACGTGTACTTGTTGAATATCGCGCACAGTCGATTTCATTATAGAGTCGATGCTATAAAAATGCTCGCCTGGTTTTGCTCGATATTGCCAGTATACTTTTCGATACGCGCGCACATGTAATATTTATATTGTCAAACATAAATGTATCATAATCTTACACTTGTTATCATTGTGCGATAGGCAAATTATTTGCTCAATAATTAGTTTATATACAGCGGCGCTATTAATATTCAAATAGTTAAATTTAACAAAAATCATTTTTGTGCTGTTATATTATGCTTTAATTTAAGTTGTACCGATTTTTCGTCAACTTTAAGAAAGACATTTGCACGTATAAATATTGTATTAAAATACAAAAAACACGTATTCGTTTTTTCTCTTATTAGATATGTTTGACAAAGATATTCACTTTCTTGCAAATATATCTTTTGTGTGTGTGTGTTATTTATAATTAAGTATAAAATATGCTCGCGAAAAGCAAATATAATAAAGGCGGATTGATATTTTTCCCCGATAGGTATATGTCGACGAAGAAGGAAACACAGAACAAGATGCAAACTAAACAAATCTTGAGCGTGTTTCACCGCGTGATCGAGCTGATTGCGAGAGGAATATTCTTGTTCGTCGCCTATGTGAAAGGACCAGCGAAAATCCAACCGCCGATTAAAGACTTAACTTTGCTGCACAGCGCATCCGCTTTGGCGTTAAAAATTCGAAGTAAACAAGTAAGTCTCTTTGCCGGTACTTTCAATGTTTGGTAAGATATTTCAGCGATTTTTACTCGCGACCTGATACAATATAAGTTGTAAACTATCTAATCATCGATATTGTGATCCTTTTGATCTGATAATACAACGACGTCTCATTGTGTTTTGCACAATAATTCAGATTGCTTGGCATAACAGTATTGTGTGACGTTTATCTGAGAGATAACGAATCGAATTCTGCGAAAATCATGTTTTTCAATATTATCCTTTTTTTTTTTTTTCTTTTAATCAGTTATGCTTTCGAGAGATAAGATGCAAATCAGATCTGCATTGTTGTGGAAAGTAAATTTTTGTAATAACAAAACATTGTTATGTAAAATACACAAGCCTTATTTCATGTGTATACGTAATTGTCAATTAAGCCGGCCGTACAACTTGTTATTGTTCACAGTTAACTTCGGAAGATGTGGTATTTTCGTACATAGAAAGGATAAAGGAGATCCAACCGATGCTTAATTGCGTGGTCAAAGATCGTTTTGAAGAAGCTCTTAAAGACGCGAGGAAATGCGACGAACTGTTGAAATCTCAAGATGCTCCGTCAGCGGAATTTTTGGAGAGAGAGAAACCATTGTTTGGTGTACCTTTTACGACCAAGGTAATACTTATATTTTTATTATATATATGTTTCTTACTAACCTGGCTCAAATTTCATTTGATTTTATCGTTGATAATAAATTAGACAATTGTATTCCGAGCTTTTTCTTGTCTACTTAACGAAATTACACGATTATAACACTTCTTCTTCAGCTGTTACGAGAATAAAACCGCGAAAAGAAACAGATGGTTAATTAATCACATTGCAGGACTGTATCGCCGTCGCAAACATGTGTCAAACGGCTGGTCTCGTTGCACGCAAAAACATCACCGTCGACAGAGATGCAAAAGCAATTGAATTAATGAGGTCAGCCGGAGCCATTCCTCTGGCATTGACAAATGTTTCAGAATTGGCGATGTGGTGGGAGAGCAGCAATTGCCTGTTCGGCACCACTAAGAATCCCTACAACACCAGGTATAACATATTACATCATCGCTACGTTACATCATGACGTACTCAAGAAAGGAACGTATTATTTATCAAGGATTCTCAATTGTCGAGAAAGACTACGCTCAAATCAAATCAATGCTGTCGTTCCAAGTTGAGAACCTAAGAACCAATTATTGAACAATAATGTTGTTTCTCTCGTTTTCTATTTTATCGAAATCCGTTTTAAGGTGTATCGTGGGTGGTTCCTCGGGCGGCGAAGGTTGCATACAAGCGGCTGCTGGATCTCCGCTTGGAATTGGCTCGGATATTGGTGGCTCTATTCGTATGCCGGCGTTCTTCAACGGCATATTTGGCCACAAGCCATCCAAAGGTGAGAAAGATTGAAAGCTTGGCTCGCGCGTATATGTTTTCCCATTACTCGACGCGTTGCGGAAATTGTTATGTTATTTTATTTGTGTATTATAGGAGTGGTCTCCAACGATGGTCAATATCCCAGTGCACACAGCGACGACCAAGATCAGTTACTCGCCATTGGACCAATGTGTAGATACGCGCATGATGTGACGTTGACCTTGAAAATTCTCGCAGATAAGAAAGCCGATCTACTGAAGCTGGATGAAAAAGTAGACATTTCGCGAATTAAGGCAAGTCGTGGTGTGATGTAATCCTGCAATTGGTGGTTTCATTTTACTCTTACGTTGTTCGCGCCGCCCGCGCACTGTCGTGCTTTCCCGACGACGGAGAGCAAGATTAATAATAATTGTATCGTTTGAAATTTAGATTTATTACATGGAGGACGACGGTGGTCAGCGACTAATCTCACCCGTTGACCCTGAAATAAAGGCTACTATGAAAAAAGTGTTGAACTATTTCGAGAAAGCGCATAATATTAAAGCCACTAAAATAAATGTCAAAAAGTTAAGAAAAGGCTTGGCCCTTTGGTTGGCGAATATGACGTGCAAGGACGACAAGGACTTTTCGTACGAGTTAACCAACAGGCAAGGTCACATTAACATCGGGTTAGAATTCATCAAATGGGTGCTCTTTATGAGCAATCACACTCTAGTCGCACTTTTCACTGCCATGTTTGAAAAATGTGGCATGAAGTACGGGAGTGAGGAACACGTGAAGCTCATGCAAGAGAGCAAGGATCTCTCTCAGGAATTTAAAGTAAGAATTGTCCGACTAATTTGAGTGTCGTATTGTTATTTCAAGACATCATGTCATTGCTCACTTTATATATTTTGTTTCTCGCATCTCTCTTTAGGATATTCTCGGAGAAGACGGTGTCTTTTTATATCCGACGCACCCGACCGCAGCACCAATGCACCACGAACCGTTGGTCAAGCCATTCAATTTCTCCTATACTGCGATCATTAACGTATTAGGCCTACCGGCTACGGCTTGTCCGTTAGGTTTAAACAAGCAAGGGCTTCCCATTGGCATCCAGGTGCGCGCTATATATTTTTGTAATTGGATTAATGGCGCCAACTTGTACCAACAATATGTTCTCGCGCAGGTCGTAGGGGGACTTTATCAAGATCATCTGACGCTCGCCATTGCCGAAGAATTGGAACGAGGTTTCGGTGGCTGGGTACCGCCGGCAATAGTAGCTTAACGACAGTACCATCATAGACAATAATTCAATGAATGACGTTTGCATTAAGCCTCATCTTACCGAACCCTGCCAACTCTCACGTGAAATATTATACCGAAGTTTGTATCGAAGAGGTTTTTCCACACAAATGCGGGTGCTACCGAGGTAAAGTACAAACTCATATATATGGAGATGCGTAACATGCATTTAATACGAAATATATAATTTCTTACAATACTTGATATATTCCGTAACTCTCATAATACGTTTACGGTTATTACTGCATTTACGGAGGCCCGAGGAAATAATTGTATAGAATATCAAGATGTGTCTCTTCTTAATCGTGTGAGTGTATTTGTTTATTAAGAACCCTTGAAATCGCGAGCGATGTTAACAAGCATTACTGCATTGCTAATGTGATTGTGATCTGTACTAGTATTGGAAAACAGTGTGATTCAATATAAAATGCTAATTTCAGCATGTACTTGTATTCTTATATATAAAAAAAAAAAAGGATAAATTCATCCTCGAAACAAGAAATTAAATGTGTGTGAGAGGATATTTGTATATAAATATACTCTTTCTCCAGTTATGTGTTGAATCGCAATATTTATATATATATATCACACAGCATCTATATATATAGAGGGAGAGAGAGAGTTTTCTATTTTCATACGTAACATATATGTGAAATCATACACAAATGGTAGCAGGGTGCTTTTGGTAATATGATAAGACATTTGATGTTATTTAAAACATGTATTGATGTTGAGAATTTATATATATATACACATATATTTTATGTACCGAAATAAATTTTTATTATATTATCTCGCCATATACTTGTATCCTTCTCGCAGTCGTTGTTCGTTTTTTCAATATTACCATGTTGAACAGCGCAAGTCACTTTGTTGATATGAATATCTTTGCGCAAACCGAAACACTTCTAAAAGCTAATCTAAAATCTGTGGAACCGTTCGACATGTAAACATGTAAAAGAGTATGTGCAAATATGCGAAAAAGTCGAGGCACGACCTTATCTGAAGAATAAATTTCGATATTTGTCTGAGATGTAACACTCCTATCTATATATAATTAAGAAAATACTAAGAAAATTATATACTTTAATCCGCAAATATACGTTATTTCTAAAGCGTCTACCCAAGTCACTTGGAAAGCTATAAATAAATGTGTATTGGAAATATACTTATTTTTCGCAACTAACGCAAGTAACGAAGCGCAATTTCGATTCACTTGTGAATGACATGATGTACATGTTTGCAGTTCGTAGGAATTCTCACGAGAAAATTCCTTTGTTAAGACATCTGTGATGTCAAAATATATAGGAATAATTCTTAATCGAGACAGTAAGCAGACAGTCCTCGTCTATGTTGTAGCAGCTGTAATACCAATTAGTGTGAGCTGCCCTGGTGTGAATAGGAAAGCAGGTACCGCAGTTTCAGAAATCATCGTAATCATATTGTCAATACACCAAACGCGTGTAGCGAAAGGATTACGGGAGTATTACAAGCTAGAGATTTATCATAACATAACGCATAATAATTTTTCGTTTTTCTCTATCAGAACTCGAATGTCACACTTGATATTCTCGGAACATTTGTATAAATAAGTTGTATACCTAAGCCTAAGTGGAAATTGCGATCAGAGAGCGTCGCGTTAAATTACAGCCTAGAAAATAGTCTGTAGGAAAAGCTGTTACACCGATAATATTACGATATCTCAAAATACTATGCTCGCGTATCATCATCTCATCATAAAAGCTATCTTCAGCGCCAAGAGACCGATCCGGCGATACGACAAGCATTGCGGATCTACGGAGATCTGCGTTACGTTATGAGATTCGTCTCTTCCGACGGTGCGTCGGTGTTGCGTCCGGTAACGATTAGGGTCGCTTTGACCGATCTATTGTCCAACGAGCCGCCCTCGCTGGCTATTATTTCGAACTCGTTCGAGTTGATCTCGGATTCCGCGTCGAGAAACGCCGACTCATCCGTATCGCCGTGCCGAGCCGTCCGATCCTCGGAACGACGGCGGGTCTCGTTCTCGTTACCGACTCGCTCGGTGACGCGCACCAATCGATCCCTGACGCCGTCGTCCTCGTCGTTCTTCGTCGCTGGCTCCGTCGTCGCTTCTCCCTCGCTGTTCATCCGCCTGTTTATCACGTTCAGTTCCACGTCCGCTCGCGCGCTCGGCGGCCTGACGGTGAAATGCCTCGCGGCGGGGCTGCTGTTGAAGGCCGTTTTTGCAACGTCGTCTCGCAGCTTCGCCGAGATGTACGATCCGTCGCTCTTCTCACGGTTTCCGTTTGCGGTTTCCGACCCGTCCCCCCGAAGGTGCGCCGGTTCTTGCGTGTCCGCGTCGACGTGTTCTTTGCCCTTTTTGGCGACGGCGAGCTCGGCCTCTTTCATCGCCGAGTGGATGACCGGCTCGGCCCATAATCCCGGGTTGAAAGCTGGTCCCGTACCGCCGAGCTCCGCCGGCAGTATATCCGTGGGCAGGTGTTCGTGGAGCGTGCTGAGATTGTTGCCGTGCAGGTAAATCTGCAAGACGATCCGCGATAACGCTCTTCCCGCCACTTATCCGGCGCGCCACGGCAACGATGATCATTTATACCGCCGCGCTCGTCCATTCATAACGACTGCCAATTTCACTTTTTGCGACTATATACTCCGCTTGTGTATTTCTCAGGATTCAGGAGATTCGAGATTCCGAGTCGTCACGCATTATTCGGAATGTTCGACAGATGTCTCTCACCTTGTTTCGCGTTTTCTCATCCAGGAACGGCTTCACCAGGGCCAGAGTCGCCTGTACGTACAACGGCGCTGAAAGGAAGTGTATCGCTTTGAATCGAGCAGGAAATCGCCCACGTAGAGCGGCTATTAGGTTTCGCACGGCCGCTGCGCCCAGTGCACCGCCCTGCCGTAACGAGAATCCGCTCCAGTCCACCACAGCGACGAAACCGGATTGCTGGAAAAAAAAGAAGACCCAAGTCGTCCGTTAAACGTGTCCGGGCGGCGTGTGATAGTCCTGGGGCTCGGGAGTAGACACGATGTCTAGACCGTGCGCGGATTTAGTTGAATGAAATACGATGTTCAGGCTGCCTGTAATATTCGAGAATCGATCTGTCGGAGGCACGTTATTCCGTCGCTTTTACCTTTCGAAAAACTCGAGAAATTATATTTTCCAGTAAAGACGCGAATTTTTCTCACACTTCCCGTCCGCATAGCTTGACGATACGAAGGAAATGCGAAATCGTGTCAAGCGAAAAAGCGACGACAGCAGTGAACTGATAATTGTTCTATTCCAACAGATTATCTTCGCGCGGTAGCTCGAACGGTTATTAGATCAATGTTGCACCTGATTTCGGGGATCCTGAATAAGTATTTCCAGAACTAAGAAGATAGCTCGTTGAACGGATAATGCGGGCACGGCTATGGGATCCCATTGCGACGCTAAGATAACCAGCACGCATCTGCCTTTCCTGCATTCATTCGTAACACAAAATGAAAATGGATAGGTGTGAACAAATCGTAAGGTAGAATTTTTACAATAGTCCCGTTATAAGTAGAAGCGCCGTCTCTTTTGTACGCTGCGAGTCAATACACGAAACAATTAAAAAATATCGCCGAGAGAGAAACTTAACCCGCACGATTGTGTTCTCGCGCGAAAAGAAATCCCGCGTAATCAATCTCGCGTTCGGCTTTGTTAATCACGACTTGCTTTCCGCATCCTACGTTCGTGGCGATAACGGGCGAAAAGGATCAGAATAAATACTGCGGTCGCCACGGTACGTTGCTCCCTAACGTAACGTTAATCCGCGGACGCTTCCTTATTGTGGAGAGATTAATTAATTCGTATACCTGTCCCGGGCGGGTAGGACACCCGGGATGCCTGCGCGAAGTGCGCGTTGCAAGGCTGGGTCGCGGGCAGTGAGGTTGCCGAAGATGTCCTGACGGTGCGTGATTTGCGACTGATAAGCGACTATCAGGGCGGCCGCCTGCTCGGTGCGGTACTTCCGGGCCAGTAGGAAACGCGTGATATATTCATCCGTGCAATGCTTCAAGTCTAGGAACAGAACAACACCAGGGGGCGAGGGGGCGCCCGGTCATTGTAATGCCGTTCGCGAGAACTGTCGGACAGGAAGCAATTCGAACGCGGATATTCCGGGAAGCCGCGGAAGACGGCGTGTGTGGAACATTTTAATATCCGTACCGCCCCTGACCATTAATGCTCGGCTTTTTTTTCCATGTTCGCTTTTACGATTAAACGAAGGATCATAAACTTGCGATTCAGCGCCTCGTATCTTTTATATGACTGATAAAATTGCCGGATCTACTTTGTTACTTATTTTTGCTCTTTAAAATGATCTTCTCTTAATCCGACGTGTGCGGTTTCTTTTATCTTTCATTATATACGGAAAAATGGTTTCTTTGGATTTAGTATATCTGTTTATTTGACATGGCTTTATTTAATATAAACAACAGAATTTAATATTAAATAGTATGTTTTAAAGAAAATGTTTCAGAATAAACCATGTTGCTCGATAGAAAAAACAGTATTCTTTAGAGGAAATAATATTTGGTTCCAATAAAAGAAAAATTCGTTTCATTGTATATTAAATATTGTTCCACTGAAATAAAAAGAAGTTCTTTAATATTTTTAACATAGTGTTATTTCTTTTAAATAATCTATCACTTGTGACAACCATTATAATGTTTGGATGAAAAAATATGTGTTGCATTTGACGTAAAGACATTTATTATTAGAAAAACCAAACAATCCTGTTTGTTGAGTCAAATATTTGTTTCTTTCATCCCAGAAGACAATTTCCCAGATAGACATATATTGTTGTCTGCATCGTGACTGGCATAAGTACGTTAAGACGCGTCCTCGTACAAGTATATAAAAGAAAATTATCTGATTCAGTGAAAATTGCGGCGATATTCTAATAAATATCGTTGCTAGTTTGCCCGCAATTAATCCGGAATTATTGTAATAATAAGAAGTCGATGCTTTGATTAAAATTATGGCGTAATAAATAAGTATTCCTTAAAACAGGTATATTTTTAACGTGTTGTATGCTGTTGCAACGGCATCACAAAACATACATTAAATGTTTACATATTATGTTCAGCATTTCTATCTGGATTATTTCAATGAAAGAAACTCCATTCAATTCAAAGAAATCTTTTTTTTGTGTAGAATTATCGAGTTGAGTGACAAATTGTTTTGTGGAAGCTTTTGAGCGCGAGAAGAAATTAATACCTCACTTTGTTGAAATTATATTTATATTTCATCAAGCGGGGATTATTTTACACCGCTGAATTGCGCGGATCTCTCGCTAAACTGCAATATAAACACTTCGCTCTAGATATCGTCCAATTCGGCTTTTATGGACGAACACGTCCGCGTTAAATTGACTTGAATTACGCTCTACGTTGTACACGTGTCTATCTTACCCACATCCGGCATTTCCCGGAGTATAGCTCTGACGGTCTTAATGGCCAGTTTCTTGTCGCGCTTATCGAATCTGGCGTCCTCCTCGTAAATGCTGCGCGCCAGAGCGGTGCTGCCGTGACCTCGCGTGGGGTCCCACATGTACTCGCAATACTCGGCCATCTTTTTCTCTCTTCAGCTCCGTTGAACGCAGGTGTGCGGACCGACCGACGATCTGAAAGTGTGTACGCGAATAAGTAATAAAGTTAAACCGCGCGAGGAACGACCGATCGCGCGAGCGAGCGAGCGAGTGACACGAGTGTGCCCGAAACGTTCCGCGTTGCACGCAGATGCATCGCAGCGGAGCGTGAAACGCACACACACTGGTGTAAAGTACGTTTTCGATTCAGCTGATTTGCGAATCGGTCAAGGGTGCCGCTCTCGGCTTGAAAAAAGAGGCACGCGTAATCGCGCTGTTTATCGCCGCTGCTTGCCGTTGAAAATGACGAACCGAGCGAGCGATAACGCAGTTGCATTGAAAAGTAGTCACGAGTCGCGGGACGAGAAGAGCTGGTGGAACTGGAAAACGGATGCTCGAGTGTGATTTCGCGCGGATCGCGAAAAGATTCTCAGCGCATTGCCCTAAGAGTATGATTCATAGGTAACCGTCCTTGTATGTTAACGGCGAGGCGCGTCATGCGAGAGCTCTCTCGAGCCTGTTCGGCCAATTATTTCGCGAAAGCTACATGCGACCTTGCAACGAGCGAGTGATCGATTTACGATCTCCGGCTTTCCGAACGTGTAAGTCATCGACGGTAACTGAGCCAACTATTTTGAGAAAACGAGTTATCGAGCGATGATCGTAAATATCACGACGTTGCGTTCCCAAGTACCTCGTGAATACGTAAGTACACGCTGAAAACGTGCATTATCGCCGATTCGCTCTCCATGCCAATCGTGTCACGCTTATTTTTGTCCTAACAAGCTCTCTCTCTCTCTCTGTGCGAAACTGACAGCCGTTACATCAACAGGACGGCACGACGTCGGCAGGCGCCGGCGCGTAGGAGTGACGAAAAGTCGGTTGTGAAATCGCGAAGAGGAAAGAAGAGTTCGTGCCGGAAACTGCGTGAGAAGCGTCCTTTCCAAAGCAGACAAGGCGCGGTACACCATACTTACGGTGCACGCGGGGAGCCCCTTGGAAGGTCCCGTGGAGTTCTCGCGCGGTCCTCCTTCGAGATTGCCGACCCGACCTCGGGAAGCTGCGAGAACACGAGAGGAAGAGAAGGAGATCGGCCGATGCACCTGCGCGTCCGAGCGAGCCGCGCGCAATGAAGTCACCTGGACTCGCGCCGCGCGATCCGTTCGAAAGTGTCAGAGTGTTGGGAAACAAGAGAGGCCGAGGGGAGAGGACGAGCGGGACGCGGGGCGCCGCCAGGTATACCGGGATTACGGCATGAGAGAGGAAAAAAAGAAACGGGACTGAGAAAGAGTTCGCTCTCTCGCGAACTCTGCTCGAACGCAGACCAGAGAGAGAGAGAGAGAGAGGAGGAGGGAGGGACAGTGAAAGAGAGCGGAGAGGAGAGAAGAGGGCGAAGCCGGTTACCGGACTCGGCTGAGTCACCACCGCTTCGTGTTCCCTTTGCACCCGCTATTGTGATCCGGCGCGTCCGAAAAAACGAGCGCGTGTGTGTTCGATTTCCTGACCGAAACTTTCGACGAGTTCTCTCCTCTCCTCGTCGAGAGATGCAACTGCTCCGCAATACACGTGTCACTTGGAAAAAACAGACCTTCCCACTCTTTAAGCACACGATACTTTGCAGATATCGTTGGGAGAGTGGTTCGTAAAAAAGGAATTAGGCAGGACGCAGGTTTGAGCGTTTTCGTCTTGGTCGCTGAGTGTTGCTCCGGTAGATCCCGCGTGGAATATTTATCAGACCCGTTCAGCGCCGGGAACAAACTTTTAAGACGAGTCCTCGTAACGTTTTATCACCGACGAAATTAAATGGCAGTTGAGTAACTCGATAACGGCCCGAGTAATTATTCGTGCAATAATATGAATAACGATGGACACGGTAAAAATCTTTCGAAAGTACGATACGTGATCGCTCGAGCATAGATTGTTCGGTGGAAGACTGACGCGTAATATTCCTCGGCAAAATATTAGTAGTCTGTTCAAGACTCATATCCCAGTAAACATCCAACTAACGGTAACATTACGTACGATGTTATAATTCCTCACTCGACAACGTAAGTGCAATATAATGTGCGTTGTATATAACAGTTATTCAGCGGGAAATTATAACAATGTTATTGTTAGTTGGTGCTTTTACTGGGGATTCTCAAGTACAAGATACTGATATAATTCTTAATTTGAAGATACCGTTCCTTTCATATCCAATATTTTTTCTTCTCAGTGCATGAAAATTATTCTTGAATAACGGAACGTGATATTTTTAATGGAGCTGTATATAATTTCTTCGTGTTTTATACTAGAGTTTTATACAAGATTATATATTCTTCATATATAAGATTATACATTCTAGTTTGTATATGTGAGAAAATAAGTTTTGAATTGATACTAATTTCTTTTCTATGAACAGCGCGATAATAGAGAGTTAATTAGCATCAGCATCTGATCGATGTGGACACGTAGCAGCATNGTTTCCCCCCCCCCCCCCCTTGAACAATGGCAACAGCACCACTTTGCAGATGCGGAACCTTAAGTGCAGTTCTTTTCGCTTGAGTGCGCGATGCCCGCATTCCTTCACGTACATCGTCATAAGCGAAATAATGCGGGCAAGAACTACCGCGAAATAAACGACGATAAAGAGCCGCATGAGGCAGCGAATCCATGACCGCTCGGTTAAAATATTGCACTCTCTCTTTCTTTTCCTCTATATCGCGCTTTGACCTTATGCGTTTTGCAAATAACCGAACGATCGCGTCATGACATTTGTGAGTCTTCTTATTTACTCGTGTAATCTGACAAAAATATAAGTGAAAACGGACTGGCAATCGTCGAACCAGCAACGTTCGATCGAGCTTCTCTCGTTGGGAAAAATAGCCAAGATGAAACCGTGAATTTTAACTGAGAAATAAGCACGACGTTGCCCTTATTCAACGGCAATCTATAACGTAAATAGATATACAGAAAAAATATGCTAGATTCAAGTAAACAATTACTCCAATATTTCCTGGCAAATTTTTATCTGTGAATAAAGTAATATTCACTCAATCCAAGTGAAATATTTTTCAAGTAATTACCCAAGTATATAAAATATTTGATTTAAGTAAAATTTACTTAATCCAAGTAAAAATTTGTTAAGGATCGGGGTAATTATTTGATTATTTATTTGAATCTAGCATTTTTTTCTGTACATAACATATGCAATTTTGAGAAGTTGCGTTACATTGTCGCAATAAACACGGATTCACGTTCCTGCGAAGACATCATTGCTGGTATCTACCTCGGACATGCGATACGTGCGCAATTATGACTCAACCGTATACAAATCCGCGCGTACCATTAGTTACAAGATCTCGCATTCCTCCCAATATCGCGGGTTATATTAAGAATGAGATTAACATCGTTGGCGCCGTAATTGCTCTGTGTGATGATTAAAAATGCAAAAATAAACGCGGTTATCAACCCGATAATGTTTATCGTTCAATTCTCCACGAAGTTCGTGAGTCACGATGCAAAGGAGTTACGTTTTATTTCCTAGTTCGAGACTCGAACGATCAAACGCTGCGATATTTCGATTCCGGTTTTCACTGATATAAATTTTATGCGAACGCACAGAGATACATTCATTTTCAAATATTTTCCTTCTCTTTGCGCGCGTGCAAGAAAGTTTCGCTTTGTTTGAGACGCGCTTTCGTACACGCCGCCCGCGTGGCGCGTGATTCCTCGCGATATACTGCACACAACTCGTCCGAGGAAGGTGTTGCGCAACGGTAACGGTAGAAACGCGGTATGGCTGCAATAGAAATTACCCGTTTCCTCGGTGCAATACTCATGCAGTGAGAGTCCGACACTCTGGCATAAAAAAACTCGATAATTTTCGCGGGATAAACACAATCTCTGTGCGGCTCGACGCTGTGTCGCATTTTGCAAACACACAATTTTCAGCCACAAAATTCTCTCCGAGCGAGAATAAGAAAACAGAAGTTATATATAGCAGCCAAATTCAAATGAAAAGAGCGTTCTTAAAAATAGACTTAAGGGAAAAGTGGCTACGTGACTACGAGGCTCTAAAATGAAAATGAGATATTTTGGAACTAATATTTCCCCCTAAATTTTTACTCCGAAAGGAATGAAAAAGAACAAAGTATATGCGAACGTTCGTTGCACCCGCAAGTAAGATCGTGTCGAAAAGTGCTCGAAGCACTCTCTTTTCTTGAAAAGCTACATGAAAAATGAAGGCGGCAGCGGCTTTTGGAGTTAACACGCCGTGCGTTCTTGTTGCGCGCGCGAGCCGGTTTATCATACCGCAGGAAGTACAAATAGTCCGCGGCCTCCGTTAAATTAGCGCCGATAAAACGGCGATATTATTCAAGCAGCCGGCGATAGAGGCCGATGACGGGCGACCGATCGATTTTCGTGTCGGTTTACATCGCGTCTAGTCACGGCTTTGCGGGCAGAGCGTCCGCGTTTTCTCCTTCCTCGCGTTTGCGAATCTCGCACAGGAGATCTCGTTAAGTCAATTTCACGGATACATGATTAATTAATTTGACCTAATTTAGAGCAAATTCAATCGAAAGAATTGCGTTCCACACTCTGCCCGTGACACCGAACGAGCGAAGAAACGAACAACGATGTGTCTCCGAGATATGAGTCCCAGGGATACTGTCACATCCGTTGTTATTACATTTTTACTACACACTTTTTACAAGGACTCATGACTAAGCAGAATATTCCTTAAACTATTCGATGTCCGCGCGATAAACGGCTATTGCGAATCGCGAAAATGGTAAAGAATAACGAAAGCGAAAAAAGAGACTCGCAAAATGTGATCGTACAAAATTGAACGAGTACCAGCCGATTCACCAGACAATCACGAGTCGTCCTTACTCCTCGCCACGTCGCAGCTGGTGGTTCCCCGAAGACACGAGAGGAAGCGCGCTAAGGAAAAAAAAAGCGGGAGACACACACGATCGCGAGGCGATCCGATTATCGGCTATGGATCCGCATATCGTCGATTTTGCGTCGCGTCTCGTTCGCGGATTCTGCGAACTGATCGGTCGCTGATTGCGCGCGTCGCGTCGCGTCACGTAGCAGAAACGACGCGCGAAACGTCCGGCGCGAAACTGACGATTCGAAATGGCGAACACCGCGAGTTCGTCGGAGAACGTGACACAACGCCGACTCGACCGTGAATAGAGGCGCCGCTCGATGAATAACGACGGAATGACCGTTCTCCAGGGCCGTGACTACTTCGAGGCCAAATGGACGGCGGACAGGTAAAAATGATTTAGTCTGGCGACGCGGCAGATCGATAAAAAAAAATACTCTCATCTTCGAATATTTCTTAGCGCTGAAATTACATTAACGCGTTAGTCCCGATCTACAATAGATGCTTTAAGGCTCCTAGGTAGTGGCTGCAACTGTTTTTGATGACGTCAGAAGCTAGAAAACGCATGTCAAGAATGTCTTGCGTTATACGTTCAAATAAAAAGATATACTCACAAAATGACATTTGTGACCGATTCAGTACACTTATAAAATTATCCGTGCACTTTTCTTTTATTTGAACAAGTAATAAATAGTAAAATTAACATTGACAAAATCATGAGAAAAGAGGTTAAAATGAACGGTTCCGTATCAAATTAATTTTGCGACGTTTATTGATTGTTCGGGTGAAAGAAGAATGCACGGACAATTTTACAAGTGCGCTGAATCGATCACAAAAGTCATTTTGTGAGTATATCTTTTTATTTGAACGTATAACGCAAGAATTCTTGACATGCGTTTTCTCGCTTCTGCCGTCATCAAATAAAGACAGTTACAGCGACTATCCAGGAGCCTTAAGCTCTAAGTTTTAAGAATTGATCAATCACAGTCGAATTATAGAAGAAAAATCAATCATGATTGGTCAATTTCTTAAATCTTACGCCTTAAATACTCATTGTAGACTCCGCTTTAACCAAGCGATGATGTGTTCGCCAAATCAATGTTTTACATTCATTGATACGTCTACAAATAAGTATGAATGTGTGCCTATGTAGTTCAATTTACACTGTATAGCGTTTTGTGTGTCCTCAGATAACGCGTGTCTTTTCGTGTGCCGCGTTAAATAAACCGAGGGTCGATAACAGGTTGTAAAATTCTATCTCGGTCGTACACAGAGAAAGCGCAACGATCCGCTTGAGCTTCGAACATTAAGTTCGATTCGATGAAATTTATCGTATAATTTTGGCAAATTGTACAATACGCGTGTACCTGTCCTGTCGTGAGTATTTTGGACATTTCAATATTTTAATCCTAATCTACAATAGGTGTTTTAAGCCCTAAGCCTTAAGAAATTGATCAATCACAATCGAATTACAGAAGAATAATTAGTTGTAATTGGTCAATTTCTTAAAACTCAAGGCTTAAAACTCTATTGTAGATCTAGCTTAAGCGGAGTCTACAATAAGAATTTAAGGCATAAGATTTAAGAAATTGACTAATCATAATTAATTTTTCTTCTATAATTCAACTGTGATTGGTCAATTTCTTAAAGCTTAGAGCTTAAAACATTTATTGTAAACCGGGACTAAGCGGGGCCTACAATAAAAACTTAAGACATAAGATTTAAGACAATTGACCAATCATAATTGGTTTTTCTTCTGTAATTCGACTATGATTGGTCAATTTTCTTAAGGCTTAGGGCTTAAAGCATCTATTGTAGACTAGGACTTACGGGATCTGCAGAAAAGCGATGGAATCTCGGGGAACCGTCAAAGTTGAACTGCGAGAACGTACTGTCGTAGAAATAGAAGAGAGTAATCAGCTTGTGCGGTAACATAGATATTTCTCTTCCCACGATCGGTAATATGGAATTCTGCATTTGTACTTTCTATATTGCCGACTGCAGAAACGCAATCTGTCCGATGTCGCCTTCTGTGGAGGAAGTCTTGGAGCTCTGTGATTCCACTTGACACTGTTTGAATCGATTCGATCAAACGTCCCAGTCAGCATCGTTGGATTGCATAATTATGATGACGACAACGACGACGAAGATGTTACGAAA
This sequence comes from Dinoponera quadriceps, assembly GCF_001313825.1. Classification (NCBI taxonomy): domain Eukaryota; kingdom Metazoa; phylum Arthropoda; class Insecta; order Hymenoptera; family Formicidae; genus Dinoponera; species Dinoponera quadriceps. The sequence goes on along the minus strand of NW_014554754.1, from coordinate 108,250 downwards.
GCAACGAATATTTTTACGGTAACTTTCCAATATTTGACGTTTTTCGGTCGTATACTAAATAGGATGAACAAATCGCATGCGTAAGCATATATAAAAGTAGCAGATAGCAAAACCAGCATTGTAACTGTATAGATTTCTCTCCAAATATATTATGGCTGCATTCGGCAGAAAAAGCCTAACTAAGTAAGCACTTTCCACTACTTTTTACAATTGTTGTACGATTTTCTACTGAACGGCACTTAGTAATTTACACTACTCCAACATGTTTACTAAATAGCTCACAGCATATTAAAGATATGCTGAAAAAAGTGGCGGTTGCATCACAGAAAAAAAGAAATATTTAATCGACGACGAATTACACAGGTCGACAAAATTTTTACCCAGAAACCAAACTATACTTTCCCGAAGGTTTTCGGTGCGCTGAATTCAAATCTGGCCGCAGAATTGCTCTATCATATCAGGATTTTGAGATATTCTAACTTAAAAGTGCAAAAAATGCCGTTTTTGCCCACTTTTGCGGTTATGTATGCAAGCCAGAGTAATTTTGCATTCTCTCTCTCTCTCTCTCTCTCTCTCTCTCTCTCTCTCTCTCTCTCTCTCTCTCCCCCTCTCTCTCTTTTCTTCTCTCTTTCTGTTTTCTTCCATTTTTTCCTGTTTCATAAAACTGAACCCAACTTGCATCATAATAAAAAAATTAGACCCGGCGCCAGGTTTGTCTTATTCATATTTATTGCAAGAATTTCAAAAGTCGAGACTGTCAATTATGTGTGTACATCGCACCGAATCATCGTACGTCTGAATTATTGTCTCTTTATTATTTTTATATGTTCCGTTTATTTGACACATTTTATACGCGCCATTGAAAAATCGATATCCTTATGCTTACATCGTAGATGTTTCGCAAGCGTTATATCTATGCAACATAAAATTACGAAAATTGAAATCCCAATTTGATTTATAGAAACACGCACTATCTCCTCCATAATACATGTCGTGAAATCGAATAGAGTAGATTAGACTTTCTAAAATTGATTATATCTGTCCTCGTTTACAGAAATTGCGCATAATTTCAGCGACATTTTATCTACTCCGATACGACAATCTTGGCAATCTAATCTAAAATACACGATAGTCTACGAAGAAATAACCAGAAATAATACAGTATGAAATTCAAAGCATGCGAGATAATATACGAGGGTGGATCAAATATAAACGAGCCTTTTGCAAAAAAACCATATATTTTTCGAAATCAATTCTAATTTACATTTTTCAAAATCAATTCTAATTTACATTTTTCTTATTTTTCTACATAGTCCCCCATCTTATCTATACACTTCGTCCAACGGTCTGGTAATTTTTTAATCCCGGTATCATAAAAAGTTCGCGGACGTGTATCAAACCAATTGCACACGAGCTGCTGCACCTCCTCGTTCGCTGTGAAGCGCTGTCCACCAAGGGCTTCCTTGAGTGGCCCAAACATATGTAAGTCGCATGGTGACAGGTCTAGGCTGTAGACGGGATGTTCTAGGATAGCCCATTGTATATCGGACAATTTTTGTTGTGTTACTGCTGCGGTGTGGGGTCTGGCGTTGTCATGGAGAAGCCACACATTTCTGATCGAAATACCGTGCCTTTTTGACCGATAGGTAGCTCGAACTGAAGTTCCTGATAGATTTCAAGAACAGTTAAGTGCCGATCGCCTTCGATGAGTTCTCGAACAGCCTCGGTGTTCTGCGCTGAATGCTGGTGCGGGGACGGCGGCAATGTTTTCAACACGCTCCCGTCATTTCTTAAATTCGTTACACCACTGCTTCACCCGAGCCCACGAAAGGGTTCTTTCCCTGAACTGTGGGAGTAAACGACGCCGAATTTCAGCAGCATTTACATTTTCGTTAACGAAAAACTTAATAATAACACGTTGTGCAACTGTGGGGTGTACCTCTTTCTCGCTCATCGTGATTGCTGCTGAGAGTAAGAAGCACGTGGCACGCCAACGTTATTACTGTCTTCCACATGAGCCTCCACTGTCCAAAACGTTGCAGACCCCTCATGCCGCCGACGGTCGCGCAATTTAAAAAAGCTCGTTAATATTTGATTCACCCTCGTATATATGTACGTACGAGGTCTGTTCAAAAAGTATCGCGAATTTTGTGTTTTTTCAAAAATTATTTATTTATTCATGAATATCTATTTTGTCTCCTTCAAAGTAATCCCCATCAGATATTATACACTTGTGCCAACGTTTTTTCCAATCCTCAAAGCACTTTAAAAAATCGTTTTTTGTGATCTTGTTCAGTTCCTCTTTTGATGCCCTCTTTATCTCCTCAATCGTAGCGTAGCGTCGTCCTTTCATGTGCCTCTTCAGTTTCGGGAACAAGAAAAAGTCAGGGGGCCAGGTCTGTGGAGTACAGTGGCTGCGGCATCATTAGTGTGTTGTTTTTGGCCAAAAATTCGCGCACAAGCAACGATGTGTGAGCAGGGGCGTTGGTACGAATTTCGCGGCGACCCGTCTCATGCCCAAATCATTAGTAAAAATCGAATGGCACGAGCCAATCGATATGTTTAGGTTCTCAGCAACTTCTCTAACGGTGATTCGACGATTGGCCAATACTATTTCCTTCTCTTCATCAATGTTTTCGTCTGTTGTTGACGTGTTCGGACGTCCGGCACGCTCTTCGTTCACATCTTCTCGGCACTCTGAGAACATTTTGTACCACCGATAAACGTTGCTTCGGTCCAAGGTAGCTTCACCATATGCCACAGTAAACATTCGGAATGTGACCGCGCACTTAATTTTGTTATATTCTTTGATCTATTTTTTGGAATAGGCAAAAATCGAAGACGAGCCAAAACACGTCCAAGCAAAACAGCTGTCAAAGATAAACTGAATATTCAAAATTTGCGATACTTTTTGAACAGACCTCGTATTACGACTGTTTTTAAATATGCGATGATTAGCATAATACTTAACACAATGTCACATTGCCAACCAGTTGCCACGCGCGATGTCGATTCTACTTCCAACGTGTCGAGCTAAAAAATCCTTAAAACGTATAAAAGCGTCTCACTATCTTCGGTTTTTATTTTGCATACACCTTCCTGTTGTCGTTCTTAAAAAAGCTCTTACTTCTAAGTACAATCTTCTTTCCGATTCTTCGATTAAGCTGCAAAAGTTTTTCCACAATTCCCATACACAGCACAAATGTTCGAAAGACCTAGAAACGTCCGAGGAATATTCGAATATTCCAGAACAGATCTCTAGGACGTTTTTTGAATATTTGAATAAAACGGGCTTCTACGTCATATCGATATATTCGTTGATAAGCGTAAGTTGTAAGTGCACGACAGCGAATTATCATGATAATGTTATATTTGCTCGTGTTATATATACTGTAACGCTGTGTTATCACGCTCTTATATTTTTCACCAGAAGAACAACATATGTATCCGGGAGCAAAGGATAGCATCCGGATATGTTAAGTATGATCTGTCATTGGCCTTTGACACATCGTATTTAACGATTCAGTTGTATGGGCTTTATCATCGTCTTTCGTCGCCTCAGATTTTTGTTTTTTTTTTTTTTTAGTACGATTGGAGGCCGTCTACGAGATAAAATTTCGCAGGAGAATCGGAGCAGACAATTTAATTGTATTAGATTTTCATCAACGCGACGCGTTGTAGATTCTATACTTGACGCTAACAACTATTCCACACACGTACTACACATTTAAGAATACTTTCATGATCATGCCAAACTACATTTTTCAAATCTTTTCTCGCATGCGTCTTAAGGTCTCAGTCGCTCTCCTCCTTCCACATTGCGTAAACAGTATTTTCCCGAGCATTTTCCTTCTCAATTGCCACGCGACGTGCTCCACCCACCTAATTAACAGTTCGGTGCGTGAGTGAAGGAAAAGTCATTCTCGTTAGCCTTGACGCGTGTGTATCAACGTTGAGGAGGCGTTATCACTCGCGCATTGCTGCCCGCCGACACTATAATTCCTCTTTCGTCTGCTACACTCATGGATCGCCGGCTGAGGAACGCGCATCGAGTCGATAAACACGACGATTATCGTGAAATATTGCGGCGAGTTGCAATCGTGACCCGACTGAGAGTCCACCACCCGGTTTAATCGCAGACAGACGTATAAATGCGGACGTCATTCTGCTGACCGATAGCTGTTCGATGCATGCATATCGACGGTTCGGCATCGAGTTCTTAATAGTAGTGCGCTCCAGTCCAGCTAGTACGCTCGTACGGATCGTGCGATCCATTCTCGGTAGTTGGCGCGGACCCGCCGGCCCGTATTCGACTCACTCCGACGGCCAACACCATCTGACACGGTCATTGTCGGCGGTGCGACGACCAGGTAACACTACTGACTGAATATTATTTCGAGACAATTAGATGGTCGCGTACGAAATGCCGGATACTTCGATCACGTCGGTTAGCCGCGAAAAATCGAGTATGCTCTTCCTCTGTCTTCGATCAATTCGACCTGGGCAATTTTCTGATAAAGATGATCACCGAAGCCAGCCGGCCGAGTTATCGTTTTTTCCAACTATCGTTCGTGGTACATAATTGATAACATCGTATCGTTGAAGAGTCTGATGTTTCGGAAGTGGTTGAAATTCTTTTGTTTTTCTCGAACGAACAAACATCCGCTGGGAAAAACAGTCCTACCAACGTCCTACCTATGTCCTTAGCGATCGGAAGTGCCGATAAGCCTCTTTTATCGTTGTCTTGTTGTCATAACGCGTTATTAAGTGTAATAGATAGGTGTTTATCTCGAGGTCTCGTCATTTATATAACAACCGGCAGAATCGTTCGTTGATTTGATCGTGGTGATATCGAGATTTTTATGAGCGGAAACCTCAACCCCGATAGTTATGTGCGTGACAGATCAAAGAAATTCTATGACCTTACAACCGATTTCTTTTATGTTCGGATACTCCTTCGACTGTACGAAGCTTTGAGTGCACATTAGCGCGCGTATCTCGGTACTGCATGATTAGAAACACAGATATTGTTGCGTTGTCACTGGAAACCATGGGAGAGAGAAAGAGAAAGAGAGATATCTCGTTGAAATGAGAGTTTGCAATGACTCTCTTTGAAGAACACTCGTCTCGTGTCGGTCGAGATGTCGTGAAAGAGATTAAGTACACACAAGAAATTAAATATTAGGTTGGAAACTATGAAACGGGCGTTTTTGGTTCTGTGTTCAATTGCGACTGAGAGAGGTTCATTACAACGTGCGCTTGATATTTTTATTTATAAATTTTAAAGGTATTCTTCATAGTTTCCAACCTAATACATGCCGTGAAAGTTTGTTAATTCAACACTCCGTACATTTAACTTGTCTTATAAACTTATCGATCGCTAATATGAAATAAGATAACGTTCAATTATATTTGTTACCTCCGTGCTTCGATAATTTGTATTGATATTTGTAATGATCTCTTCAGAAGGTAAAATCGGTGTTCAGGTAATTGGATCTTATATGTAAGACTGTTTTAAGTTTACCTTTAGATGCTCTATGGTTAATTTTATTGGCTACGAAGCATCTGAAGATGAACTTAAGACAGTCTTAAATATAAGATCTGATTACGAATAAATCGGCCTAAATAACGTAATTGTGAAAAATGTGATAGATGTAACCGTATCTTTAACCTTGAGCAGGAAAATTAAAAATTGTTAAAAATTACATAATTTTTAATTAAGTTAAAAATTGTTATAAATTAAAAATGTATTTTGTTATCGTTAACCTTCTTACGTGTTGCGTAGATTAGACGCCAATATTACGTAATATTTGGCTTTTATCTTAACGTTATACAAAGTAGATCAATTCATAGTTCAAAATATAATGATAATGTATTATGATATTAAGATAATATATATATAATAACTATTTTTATAGTTATATATATAGTTATATAAATAGTTATATATATTACTATTTTTCATAGTAATTTTTTCATAATTAATTGCTTATTTACGTTTATGCGGGCAAATCATGACGTTGCTTTAATTAAAACTTTATTCAATGCTGAATAGTTAGAAGAAAACTTGTTATCGAAATAAAAATATTCATGTAATCTAATAAAAGGATCTCTTATAAAAAATGAAATATTACGCTAAAGCTTTTTTATCAAATTCGACAGAATCTCGACAAGATGGCGCACGTTCTCAACATGCTGGTCCATTTGGTCAACGTGATGACTTATGGCTTCACGTTGTACTACTCTTTCCTTGTAATACACATTCCTTTGTTGGCGGACAAGTTCAAGGACTTTGATCCCGGACAATTTAAGTTCTTAACGATGTGGAATGTGGTAAGTCACATACTTCTTTTCAACTGTAAGATATGAATTTTCGTCTTACAAGCGATGATATTCACGCGATAAAAAACAAATTAACAAAACTTTTCTCACGCGGACTTCGTTTTTCGAAAGACGATTTTGAAAAGTCACCGTCGTCTTTTCGTTTTTGATCAATATTAATACATTGTGTGCGATGAATACCGTATCGCGCTAATAATTCTGTAACGATCTGTGCACGTCCCGATTTCTTTCGTTACATACGACCGATTGTTTCCGGAATTGTTGAAACTTTATCAGATGCTCCAATTGGCCAGTCAAAGGTTAAAATTGAAATCGGATCGCAGAGCGATTTAGGATGAGGTCTTTTATCAATTTGTCAAATTGATTGTATTCGTTCTTTTTATGAAATAACTGGTTTCAAATAGCACCCGTGACTATATTTGAAATCTGACTTATGTAAACTTACGCAAGTCTAAAAATCATACCACATACGTAAAATTACATGAAAACGACAGCGAAGATGAAGAAATCGTTTCAAAGTGAAACTTAAAGTGCGCCCGTTGATAAAAATTATTGCATCGTTATATTTAATTAATAACCGAGAATGACCAGGCATTTCTCAAATGTGTCCCGCAACACATTTTATTTTACTGGCGACTGTCAGATACACTTAAGCGCGTACCAGAAGATTAGTGATTGAGACGATACTGTGTTTAATATACATTCGCAAACAACCGGCTCTTCTAATGGATAATAGCATGGAGAAAGCCTATTTTACGCCCACGCAAACTAGATATCTACTTGTAGCCCGTAAATAGCAATGGAAATAAACGAGATCAATATTGTAAGCAATGAATATACGACGATATTCTTCCTCTCGAATTATCGGTTGGTGATTAACAAGTCTTCCCTCGCTAGAATTCTTCTCTATCTCAGTTCAATGAGGGTTATAATTTTTCTACTTGCTTAATTCTACTCGCACTAAGAACAAGGCCGCAAAAAACGATGGGCGTAGGGCGACCGAGTTATTTAATGCGCCACTGGTCCTCCCTACCATCCCGAACGCGACCGCGTGAACCGGTGCCAAACGCACGCACGCTGCGGTCTTTCTCCCTTTCCATCCCTCCGGTTTACTCCATAATCCGTCAGTAAGTCGCGAACCGCCGACACGAACGCTTCGAGGAGGTTTATGTGCAACCTTGTGAAACGTGACGGGATTCACGTCCCAGTAAAAGAAACACAGACACTGTGCGCGTAGGCTCGCTTTAAGAACCGTCGCGACAAAGCGCGTGTTTTCCGTACCAAGTAAGGGTAGATCGATCGGCTTCGAGGTCGAGGAGACGGCCGTGGACCAATTAAAAATAAGTCTCTCTCTCGCTCTCTTTCTTCCTCTCCACACATACATGCACACACACACACTCTCTCTCTCCCCCTCCCTCCCTCCCTCTCTCTCTCTTTCTCTAGAGACGTGATCGTGTCGATGGACGATGGTAAAAGTAGAATTTGACCTTCCTCTTCTTCGTGCTCGCAAAATAGACGCCGAAAGTGTCTTGGTAAATACGGAATCCGTTGGCGTTTAAGACGCGCGAAGATGATGTCTATGTTTTTATCCGCAACTCGGCGCCGTAAGGCGCATTTTTCCGTAACTATGGCCTCGGAGATTGAACCTCGTCGAGATCGCGCCCTTTTCTGGTCGCCGGTGGACGGCGGCGTTGTGCAACAGCGACCGCCGCCGCTGCCACCACCTCCGTAAAGAAAGAGGTTAGGTATTTTACGACGCGTTGGTCAGGTGGTGTCCGAATTCGTCGGCGCCGATTCCGCGCTGCGTCCATTCCCCGGCGTGGCGCCGCGGAGTCGCTATTTATCGAACAGCGGGTAGATCGCGTGGGCAAGGGCTGCCGGGATTGCTCGCGCGACGTAACACACACGTGGGGTACTCCGGTGTCTGCTGCGCGGGAATCTCTTTTCCGTGAAAAAAGTTGCATGAATCGGACGCGAATCTGCTAAGAGAAATTTCCTCCTCGGAGCTATGAATTGTTATCTTCCGTTTGTACGCGTATGTCAAAGGCACATGAAAATATTCAAATTATATTCTACTTTTATTTACTTTTTCTTCGAACACTTTACATCATGACTTCCCCGATCTCGTTATTTTCGCAGTTCGGGCGATCATCTCATCTGCACGATGTAAACGTCACAATATTGTTGCGTAGCGCGCCCCTATTTTGTTTTATTTAAAATATATTCCATTTAAGATATAGCGCGTAGAATTACAAGGGACGTCCTGAAAACATCCAGAGGATATCCCTTGATTAAGGTGTGGGATATTCTTGTAATTTATACTTTTCCTTACTGCCTTCGTTTCGTAATTCTGTCTCACAGTTAATTTGTTGTGCTCGTAATTATTTTCAACGTGTCCTCTAACTGACATACGACTTGTCCTCCGTTGTTTTGACGGACAACTGCAAGTTGACAACTTTTGATTGATAGCTGGCGTATTCAGTGAGATATAACGAGAGAAAAAAAAAGACAAATATCGGGTGACGGTTTATTGACAATCGCAAAGTAAACGTCATCATCGGGAAAATAATCGTGCTCCAGATTCGCGAACTGCGATCTAACAAAAATCACTATCCGCGCAAAGCGAGTTATATAACTTAATAACTAGCATCGGATCGTTTAATATTTCTTTGAGCGCTTCGCAGTCCATATTAAATCTGCGAAACGGAAATGCTTTATTAATTTCACGCTTCGGCTGCACGGCCGAGAAATACGATACGATAAACATACGATAAAAAGAATCTACATAGATGAACCGGTAAAATCCCCGATGACTTAGTGAAAAATATAAAAAACAACATTAAATGTAATTTATCGAGAGCTTCATACGCACGTTATAAATTCTTTCAAATTCTTCGCGCTAAAATTTCGTTCCAAGGAGTCTTTCTTCAATTTGTAGAACCTTTTTTCTCTTTTCATAATTCCATAATTTCATAATTCCATAAATTCAATGATTTCTTGAATTTTTTCCGCAATTCTTTTTAGTCTTTATAACACAGTGTTGTCATTTAATTATTAACTATTGCAAACACATCTCTTTTCGCAACTAATCATCATAAAAACGGCCCGTGTAAGAAAGCGTCGACGAATGTGTCGACGAAGCGTCGTGAATTAAGGTCAATGAGGTGTCTGGTGATATACTTTGCACTTGCTTAAAGTACTTTTGTGTTGCACAATGTGATTAGCAGCGACACTTAAGCGAAAGATAAAACGCGAACATTTCCTGGTCGCCGTCCAAGTATTGTTTTAACATCCCTCCCAGTTTTTCCGTGACATAACGTCTTGTCGTTTCTTCGCGTATCGAAAGGAAACGCAGACCACTTTTCGCTCATTCTTTTGTCGCGAAAACGCGCTAAAAGGTAGAGATCGTTCGTTCGTTCGTTCGCACATTCTCGTAGTTGTTACGAGAAAAAAATCGGTACAATTTGTTCGTTTATTTGTTCAGGTGAAATAATAATGAGCGCAATTTCGATGGAAAAAGAGAAGCGGAGAAAAATTGAGACTTATCTCGTATGCTCGCCAGACAGCATTTACTTAGTTACGTATAAATTATGTAACGCAGGTGTAACTCACTTACATAACATACATTGAGAAGTTGAGAGATTATCAACTTTCTTTTTCCGTACCGCTTTTTATATGCATGATACAGCCTAGAAATATTTTCGAAATTCGCGAATATTCCATTCGAATAGCTGCATGTAAGAAATCGTCCATCGACACATTTCGATACCGACGTCGTTTGCGAAAACGGCGATTTCTCGTTTCAACGCGCGAAAATATTTCGTAAAATTCCTTCTTTCCTGCAGAAGATATCGGAGAGAAAGTGTATTTTTCCTTTTTCATCCCAACATACGATTTGATAATGAATTCGATGAATGAATGAATTGGGGCACGTTTAAAATCTTCGTTTGTGTGAAATCTAACTTAACGTTCTCACTATACGGACATGCATATTAATTTTCTTGCTGCCAGACACATTGCCCATTCCGCGTGACATTGCTGCGAGGAAATATTTCAACGAAAAACCTGACTTCGACGACATCAAATGCAGTTTCAATCATTTATTCAAAGTCACTCTCATGTATCCTTTCACGAAAAAACGAACGAGCGACCGAGCGCACTCGTTTCTGGTTACATGACCGACGCCGCGACATGTGTGTGCGGTTGCCGGAAAAAAAAGAAAAAAAGGGAGAAAAAGTATCAATTGCACGTTTCAGATTGTCTGCGAACGAGCCGTGAGATGCAACAGGGCCTAGCGATCGGATTTCACGTGATTACTTTCCTGCAGTACGCTTTCGCGGTTTATTACGATTACACGTACACGATAGTGCCGCACAATGTCCTGAAGGGGCACGGCGCCTTTGGTGGGAAGTTCAAGTTTCTGACGTTCTGGGACGCGGTTAGTATCGATCAAGACAAACTTGTGAGCGCGCTCTTTCATTAATGAAGTTACCGTAGCTCTTTTTGCGTGCGAATCAGTCAGGCGCCATGCACAGGCGTAAAATGCTACGCTTTAATGACATTCCGTACGGCCATATTCACGCGGAGAGGATCTTACGCCACGCTCAATTCATTGAACCTTTCGTTCTTTCATAAGATAAAGTCATGCAGCCACGCATTATTTAAGTGTATAAACACGTTTCCTCGAATATGGGAAAACTCATCCGTTGAATGCAAAAGTACCGAACGCGCGAATTGATACATTCCTCGCGTATCGATTTTCTTCGCTGTTGCAATTAGTGGGACTCGATTATCGCCGAAACGAGACTCTCTGACCGATGCATTATCGTAACATTTTTATCGCGATGAAATGTTCCACATTTTTTCTCCTTTCATCGCGACGTGGAAATTCGATGGGAAAATTCACACCGAGGTATAGTTTTCGTCGACGCGGCGATCCGCGAATTTGAAGGTCCGATAAAGTCCATGTCGAGTCCCCATTTTTCTCGAGATTGTGCGCGTCCACTGTCGATTAGCTTCATAGGAACTGTATCTTGTGGGAAGCTTAATGGGCAACATTAAGTTTAATGGATAGCAATTCAATAACGTAGCAAAGTAGTAATTCCGAGTATTAGAAAGGTGTTACGTACTGCTTTCCAGCCACGGCGATCATTAGACAGACCGCGCTTTTATTTCATCCTTCCCGTGAACATACCGTACGGTCACTTGATTTTTTCTTCTCTGTATCCTCCGAAAGAGATTACCTGTCTACTGCCTTCTATGAGGCGACAAGAAACTCGATTATTCTTTGCATAAAACGATTCTGCGCGATCGCACATCTAACAATCTAGCCGTGCAATATATCCTTATTGCTGTGTTACGTAATAGTGAAAACCGACAGTACCATATAGTGTGAGAGCCTGATCGCAAAAATCGCAAATGACGGTGATATAATATCTCTCGAGCTGAGAACGTAGGGAAACGGGATATACTCATCAGCATTTAACAGCGAAATCAGCAATTACGGGAGAGTTCTTTCAGTGGAGTTCTCGAATTGGCTGAAACTGAAAATTTTAAAATAAATAAAAAAAGGAAAAAAATTAGATAGCAATTGAAATTACTTCGAACACTAAACTTGTACTTGACTTTTAAATAACTCTCTTGTCGTGAACTTCTGACAAAAACCAACGAAGTCGCTCCGCAAGCAACGTATTTACCAGACATGGCTCCCTGCGACTTTTTCCTATTCCCTCTATTGAAAAACTTCGCGGACAGCGTTTCGAATCGATGTAGAACATCAAAGAAAAATTGCTGCGTGAACTGAAGTGAAGGCCATACTGTCTGCTGTGTATGAGCGATGTTTCAGGGACTGGATCAAACGCTGATATATGTGTATTGCAAGCAATGGGGACTACTTTGAAGGAGACTATAAGAATTTTGTTGATTGAATTGTTATTTTATAAAAATAAAGTTCGGATATTTTTTGATCACATTAGTATGACCGCGCGTTATCGTGCAGTAGAATCACCTGCCTGGTTTTGCCAGTAAAGGGTCTTTTTACAAATTTCACATAGTTCCTTCACCCAAAGCGGAACAAATTATTTCGGTAGACTGAACAGCATTTTTATTTAATTGGAATGCAAAAAGGATACAGTGCCTCAGACGCTTCTTTTCGAACAACACCATGATACTGTTTTCTGAGGTTATATCGGCAAGGCCGTCAACTATTATAGTGCTTCTTAAAGCTTAAGGTTGGCACTTTCAAATTACCATAGGACAAGAAAAATATTTTGATTTGAACCAGAGTTACAGGACATTAAATTGCAAAGGCATCGAATTAATTTATATATCTAATACATCGGTATGTCTTTCGACTGATATTTATATTCACGAGTTCTTTTTCAAATAACGAAGGCCCTCAAAGATGAGTGCAATTTTCGCTTTTTTCGGCTCGGTCCCGTCGAGTCAAAAGAGCTGTAGCTCTAAATTCGCCGAGATCGTCACTTATCGCCGAACGATGACACGCTCTCGGCCATTTCATGCTTAAATTGCCGTCATCAGACTGCTCGTAAAGAGCAAAATTCAATTGTTCAAGCACCGCTTAATATTATCCGCAAACGGAGGCACGTGACATGCAAGACTGCTTATGTGCAACGTCAGTCAATCGATACTTATATTGGAACGCGCACTCATTGAGTTGACTTTTTGCATAATAAAATGAGGAAAATAAACTGCATCGGCGATCGAATGTAAAACCGGTCTCGTGACCCCTTTTCTTCAATTCTTCGACAAAAAGCCAATCTAAATTTCCTCATTATGGACACATCTTTTTCGAGTGTCGCGCGATTAAAATAAAGTAAAATTTGGACTTTAGCGTTCGAAAGATCCCGATTTCACCGAAAGTTGGTTAACGCGAATCGCTTAACCTCTTGGGTACGGATTTATTTGAGAAAATATTTGCATGTGGAACGGATATAATTTTTGGTTGCTTGGAGTAGTACGTAAAAGCAGTACATTTTACGTAAGAATTTATTTATTTCTAAAATATTGGTGACATATGTAGTATTAAGATGTCTTCAAGTAATTAGAATTGCAAAACAAAAATAAATTAATAACAACAAAATAAAACTAAATGAAATAAATTCAAGCTATAACAAAAAACCAATTACTAATAATTATGCAGAATGTGATATTTTTCAAAGCAAGTAGGTAAGTGCAGTGCTACTTTGCATTGTTTGCACTGCCACGTAGTCTCTTTCCTAATATTATGCTTATAACAAACACGGTATCTTTTTCCAGGGTGTTGCTTGGACTTAGTTGACGGAACGTTCTCAGGAAAGTGTGCCCAATTTTTCGCTGCCAAACGAAGGGAAAACAAGTGAATGACATCTCTCAGACGTCAAATGTACCCAAGGGGTTAATTAATTCCGAGTCACACGATTAATTAGGTCCCTTCCTGTTGCGCCGTCAACAAGTCGAGGTGTCACTTGACATGTTTGCGTGCAACGCGTATTGCGCGTGCTCCATTATTTGAAACAGACGTATCGAGTAAATTTTCGGACAAACCGGGATAAAAGAATGGTGTAACAAAGGAAACGGCGTGCGACGGAATAACATAGGTGAAAAATAAACCGGACAATTACGCGATACGATCGATTTGGGAAAATTAAACCAATTCGTCAAGCTGCGCGAATGTTAACAGAGCAACTTGCACTCGTGTATGCACATAAATACGGGTATACGACGATAACAATGGTGACATCATTGCGACACATTTACTGAAATCTACTTTTTTATTATCTGTCACTCTACTTAACGACTGCTCCATATATCATTATCGCAACTCCTCTTTTAAATGCAACGAACGAATGATGTCGTATTTACAAAATTATCTCACAGACATTCCTTGGATTTTCGTCCGGTCGTGATTATTTAAACTCGAGACGCAGTTGTTAACATACGCGAAGCGCTCTTAATAACGACGGGAACATCCGACGACGATGTCACTTAGGGTCGTTTCAATAATGTTAATTAAACCTCGCTCAACTTTAAGCAGCGTTCACACATGTGTGTGAACCTAGGTTACACGTTGAATGCAAAAATCACTGCGAAAATTCATCGACCTGTTAATTGGAACACTTCGAAACGCTAATTGTGTTGTAGATCTTGCAAGCGGTGTTCTTTCTGATATGCGTCCTGAACGACTGTTTCGGCACAAACGCCGTGAACCCCAAGAAGTTGCCCTTCATACGAAAGCTGAAGGACGACTTACACGCGAGTCTCGGATTTCCCATCGCCATGGTGAGCATAGTTGGTTGGTCCTCTTTTTAAATCTCCATCCTGCTTCACAATATCGCGGCAACTATACAGAGAAAAACGTTTCGTTGGATTTTGTATACATATTTGCTTGACTTGGATTTGTTTAATACAAACATAATTTAATATCAAATATCAAAGATTTTGTGTTTGAAAGAAAAAGTTGTCTCATTAAAGTAAATCATGTTATTTGATAGAAAAAAAACAGTATTATTTAGAGGAAATATATAACATTTCATTTTCAATAAAAATTTATTTCATTATGTATTAAATATTATCTTCTACTGAAATAAAAAGTTCTTTAATATTTTTTTAACATAATGTTACTTTTTTCAAATAATTTATTGCTTGTGACAAACATTGTAATATTTGGATGAAAATACAAAAGAAATATGTCATTTGACGTAAAGATATTTATTATTTGAGAAATCGAACAATCCTGTTTGTCGAATCAAACATTCGTTTGTTTGCTCCATTCCAAAAGACATATTTGTTTCAATTAAAATAATATTATTAAATCCAAAGAGATCTTTTTCTCTACATACACAGAGAAAAAGGTTTCTTTATATTTGGTATTTCTATTTATTTGATTAAAATTCGTGTCGTAGAAACAACATATACGAAATATTATTTATTTAAATAAAAATTTTATTATCGCATTCAAGAAAACTCTATTATTTAACAGGAAGAACGTCATTACTTGAAATAATATCTTTTAACTAAATAAAATATCATTTTGTTACAATAAATACGTAAAATGAAGCAAATAATTTCTCTATAAGAAAATTATCTTTCGTTTTAAACAAATTTCTTAATTAAGATAAAGACACATATTCGTTGAAAAGTCTAACAATCGTACTTATTAATCAAAACATTAGTTTCTTTGGAGCATACCAATTATGAAATTTGTGTGGTTGTAACAAAATTTATTAAATTCGAAAAAATCTTTCGTTCAGTGCACAGTTGCCGTATATTAATGAAGCCACGTGTTATATAAATCCGTCGAATAAAAAATTCAAATATTTTAATCATTTTTGCAACAAGTTCTTAGTTCAAGGTCAGAAAATCGTGTTGATTTGACTAAAATATAGTCGACAGTTCTGACTAAAATATAGTAAAGTACAGTTCTGACTAAAATATAGTAGAATACAGTTCTTTAAATCCGACATAACATTTTAAAGAGAGGGGAAGGAAATCACTGTTTATGTAACTATTGTATGTCTAAATATTCGCGTAAGTAGACAAGGATTTTCCGTGTTCTGTAAAACTTGATAGGAAAAGTAACGCTTCTTAAGTACAATGCCGATACATCGTCGCGTGTTACAGTTCGTCGGCGTCATCTTCTGGACATTGATGTTCGTCGACCGTGAACTGGTATTACCCAAGGCATTGGACCCGTACTTTCCATGGTGGTTGAATCATTTGCTGCACACGTTGATTATGGTAACGACCGTATTGGAAATGATCGTCGCGCCGCGACAATATCCCAAGCGATCCCGCGGTCTCGGGATACTCGGAGGCTTCATGTTCATATACTTAGCCTGGTAAGTGAATCGGATCTACGTATCTCCGTCCGTCTTTCTACCGGAAAGTATAAATAGAGGGATGTAATAACGCGTCGCAGACGAATAATCGTTAATCACTCCTCCCCTACTCCCAACGTAACATATCTGGACGTAACGTGAACGTAGAGCGAACATCTCGGCCAGCAATTTGACGAACTATCGGACCGTATTGAGGAAGAAAGTAAAATCGTCGCGAGTAAAATCGTCATGTCGTACATCCTGCAACGACATATCGTTTTTGACGGGGAATATTTCAGGGTGCACGTGATCTACTTCAAGAGCGGCGTCTGGGTGTACCCTGTGATGGAGGTACTGACGTTACCGCTGCGGATAGTTTTCATCGTGGTGCTGCTGGTCATCTGTATGATCCTGTACTTTGTCGGCGAGACGCTGAACAACTATCTCTGGGGTAACAAATACAACACTAAGCATCAAACGTCTCACGCCAAGTCCAAGTAGCCTCGTCCGAGCGTCTAACTAACAGGATGACAAGCGTCGCGTTTCTGCCGGCCACGCGCGCCTACGGTGGTGGTGAACGAATAAACGAGTCTTTTTCTACGCAACTTCGCGTCGCAGCATGCACATGTTGTGGTACCATTCTCCAAAGTACCGATCATCATTCATTAGGGAGCGTCGTGTATGTGTGTATATGTGTGTGTGTGCATGCAAGCGCATTCAGGGTGTAACGAGGTGAGGATCGCGCGTCCCGTTAACCCGGCCTGAATGGAAATAACACACACCGATGTCGCGAGCAGCAGGAGCATGCTGGTATGCAAACGCTTCTGCGCGGCCCGAGGGAGACTAATTTCAATGGTGTGTAGTGCGAGACTGAAGCACCGATCGAAGAAAAAAGAAGAAGCCCCACAAGCCTCATCAGCAACCTACCCTTTCCTCGCCTCTCTTCCTCTCTCTCTCACTCTCTCTCTTTCTTTCCCTTTCCCTTTCCGCCACACGACATAACATTTATTTTTATACTTTCGTAGCGCGAACGACTTATTATATCATTGTTTTTACCAATAAAAAAGTTAACGTGGTGCACGGAGAGGATACGTGTGTAATATATGCATATATAAATATACGCGACGCGTGGCGCATATTCGCACAACCGAACTAAAGTCCAGATATATTTGTATCGAGTATAGGGAAAAAATGTGTAGCGGTAACTGAGAGCGTGGATCTGGATTTGAAAACGTAGAAACCAGCCGCCAGACAGATGGGGGAAATCTTAGGTATCTCTAATGTACCGCCCATCCGAAGATGACATCGCCGAAAACATCTTCTTGCTACTAGTGAGAAGTGCCTTGGCGCGACCTGGTATACGTGTTTACGGAAGGTGGATTTTGACAAACACGTTCCTCGCGCGTGACCGCGCGGAAAACCGTTTTATCAAGGTTTTACTGGAGAGCACTTCAATGTTATTTCCGCTATGCGTATGTTTCGGTATCGGTTAGTGCTGTTACGGTTCAAGGGGTCAGGCCACCTTGGACGTTCGAAAAGTCGGAGTCCATTTTTTGTAATTTATTTTAGTGAAATGAAATAATAGTAAAAACAAGGTAGAATTCATTAAATATATGAGTTAAATAGAATTTTTAAGTATAAAAGTCAATTATTTATGTTTGGACATTGTTTATATATTAGTAGTAATTAAATCTATTACATAAGACGAATTTTCTTAGACTGTTTTATATACGTTTACCTTGTCTATATACGTTTTCTCCGAGCAGAGTGATCTGAAATTAAATTATTGAAAAAATTTAAAACACTTTTTGTTTATGCACTAACGTAGTCGATTTTGGAAATTCGATGAAATAAGAAATTGATACAGGTTTAAAGAAAAACTGTTTTTTTTTCGTTCTCGTAGTTTTTTGCCAATTAAAACGGATCTGTTACTTTGTTCCGAAAAACTCCTACATCAGTGCAAAAATATTAATTAGGAATATTTAGATGTATTATACATGTAAATTAAACGAGTAGTTTATGAATTATTGTGTGAACCAGTTTGAGAAATATGGTTTCGAGATAAACACGTTCAAAGCTTTTCAATATATTCTTATTATATTACATGCTTTTATTCGGCAATGCCTGCACCACATACAATGGATTTTCTTCTTCTGTTATCGAATCATTTGGAAGCCAATTATTGCTGTCTGTGTTAACTTCTTTTGGCGCGCTCCGTCGTCATTCCTCGGCAAGACGCAAACAGATTTCGTCTTCTTTTTATCATACACTTTGCGCATTTGGTTCGATAGTTGGTACAATGTGTGTATTAATAATAATATGCTGTTATTGCCTTCATTAAAAATACTCATAGCGATTTGTGTCGCAACTTCAACTACTTCTAAGCGACTCTGAACGTTGTTTTGAGGGCACATTTCCAAATTATAGAATTGAAGCTTTCCTTATTATTTTATAGGTATATATTATTATTTTAGGGTATATCTACCTAAATAACATTCAAATAAATCATTTCTGCTTAAATCTTCATAAATTTCTATGTCTTGATCATCCAGGCGTTCGAACATATTCATTTCGCTATTCATACGCGACATTAATCGAGAAGCTGTGACTCGCAAAATACTGCAAATTTTCAAATCAGACCACTTGTATATTATTTTTAAGACTATAAACATTAATTTAAACACCAAAAGAAATCTCGATTTTTGGAAGTGTCCAAAGTGGCCTAACCTCTCAATTCGGCGATCTCCATTCAGTGATATGTAAGAGGCCTAAGGATTAATATTCATTGCCGTCGATACTCCTATAGGTTTTATCGAATAAGTTCAACGGACAGATCTCTCTCCTCGATATTCTTTTGTGCCAAGGAATCCTTTCCAATCAGAGCATACTTCATCAACAATTGAAGGAATGCATTGTCCGCGCTGTATGCATCTCTCACGTGGAGATGTCATATGAGATTGAAGTTAAATTAAACACTGAGCCGGATTTCAGCCTGGACTTTCTTCGGCGACTAGTTTCAGCGCTACTTTCGTAAAAGTAATACACATTTCGGTATTACATATCATCGTACAGCAGAGTTTTATGCTGCACAAAATTAAAATATCGAGAGAGCGGTAGAACCAAATATGGGAAAAGATACGATACGTACAATGTGGTATTCATATATTATATATAGACATATATTGATAATAGTTATGAAATATATATATATATATATATATATATATATATATATATAAAGTACAAGGAGTATAAAAAAAAACGTAGCTTAACGAATAGTGTCCTTTAGTAGAGACATTTGTCACAAATATCTAGCAAAATGTAATCTCTAGAAATTTTTCCCAATTGTGGAATGTGACAGTTATAAGACGAATAACGTCTATTAATCATTACCATTATCAACGAGGATCGTTCGATGTTTTGCATCCTGCGAGCGTGATTATCACCATATTGCGTTAAGCAGTACGTAGTAAACAGATAATTTTCGTCTACCGGATTAGCCATTAATTTATTAGAAACTAGATTAATGATATAATACTTGAGAGAATGATGAAAAACGAGTTTTATTCAGCTGTTAAAAAAATGTATGTATAAACAAGATATCTTACTGACATTAGGTGTTCGATACGATATTCTAACGAACGTTCCAAAGATAGCACGGAACACCGTAGTTTCGATTTCTCGGCGAAAGAATAATACTTGCAGCTGGGTACATTTAGAACCACATTACCGTAGACGCGTCGTGTTACTTAGCGCTCAAAGCGAGATGTCAACAAATGAGATATCGTGTTGAGATTTGACTAGTATTTTAACGATAATAAAAATGTACAGAAAATACCGACAGGCATTATTATAGCTGGTACTCTTCGATATATTGGAGTTTCGTCACCGCATCCTATGTATACGAATCGAACAACAGCCAGTAAAAATCATTATCACATGATCTCACTTTTTAGTTCAGAACATCCTACAGCGATTGTACGTAAGCACATCGCGACGAAAACGAGTAAAAATAAGGTATAGCTTGTCTATGCTTAGCTGGGCGAAACGTCATTAGTTCAATAAACAATTATATAGCATCTACCTAATTATATGCACATTTCTCAATATACACTTAAGAGAGAGAGAGAAATAAGAAGAAACAGATTCAGTCTTTATGTCACGACATTTTTGCTTTTCTTTAACAACGGCGAGATCTGAGTCCCCTTGCAGCTGCAATGTCTACTGTTGATGATCTCATCGATGCTCTGCTTCAATTCCTCCATTTCCAGTATTTCGAGCGGCAGCGAAGTCTGCGTTGCTATTTCTCTAGCGTTACCAATTTGCGCGTCGCCTTGTACCATCAATCTGGTGAGCTCCGGGCAGCACGAGGTGAGACTAGACGCCAAGTCGCCCACTGCGGCCTTCCTATACATATCTTTCTTCTCGGTTTTGTTCTTCATTTTGATATCACTGCTTTCCTGAAGCAGGTGTTTCAAGATCACCTCATCCTGCAGAACGTAATTGCTCCTGTGACTCTCCCGGTTTCTCCGATCGCTCTCGTGACTATAGGTCTTGCAGTTCTTGCTGCCGCTCTTGCTTTTGCTACGTTCGTGCACATCCTCTGGATTCAACATCTTAACCTCTTCCTTCGGTGGACTGTCCTCGCCATCGCTGTCCTGCTCCCCCTCCACATTGTCGACCTCTATGTCGATGCCTACAGCGTCCTGATGTCCCTTCTCGTCGCTGCTTAAATTCTCGTCGCTGCTGGGGAACAAGAAGGGCAACATCATACCCGCATTCTTTGTGTCGATGACCTTCGGACCACGATCATCGATGATCAGGGCTCGCTCGTCCAATCCGGCGTTTCCCAGTCGCCTACCCATATTGGGCAACTGAATCGGCACATGTCCACCGGTTGTCACCTGTTGGCTGTCTTGAGAAATAGTGCTGTCTCTCTTCGAGTGCGGATCGACCTTCTTCTCTGATCTAGATTTTCCGGATTTCCTAAAGTCTCTTCTATTTTTACCACGGCGGCCATTCGGCCGGCCGGCGACCTTTCGCGTGGTCTTTACTTGCGCAATCTGCACGGATATTTGTGAATCCAAAGAGTCGCGTCTAGACTCCATAGAGACGCATCGGAAGCTATAACTGATCTCAGAGTCCACCGAATTTCGTCTATTGCTAGACACAGATCCAGTAGTGCTGCCGACCAATGCGCCTCTTCGCGTGACCAGCTTAGGCAGAGCGGCTGCCCAAGTGGAGCTGAAATCTTGCGAAGCTACAGAGTTGAGTTCGAAATTTAGCCCGACCGGATCCTCGTGTGTGTTGTGGAAACTTATGGACAGCCGTCCGGCGTTGTTGAACGTCTTTCGTTTCGCGAAGGCCTGCGCGATGACTTTGTGCTTCTTCAGTCTTATTGGCTCTTCAATCTCGCAGTTGAAGGTCCTGCATACACAAAAAAGACGCGTCCTATTCAGAGTCTCGTTGATAAAGACGACTCGCGAATAGACACGACGTTACGAGAGTGTCCAACGTTTGACGAGATTTACCTCTTCAGGAATCTGGACCACGTATCGACCGTCGAACTAGTCCAAACCCACGAAGACATAAGTATACCGGCGAAAAACGGCGCGAGCAGATGCAACTGCATCTTTCCCGCACTAGGCCTTGTGTCCATTTTACACTCGGATTCGTCTGAATACTTGGTTGTTATCGCGCATCTGTTAAATGAGAGGAATGCAACATTTACAAGTTGTGCAAAAATGCACCACACATACGTCCTATATATCTGAGTATTGATACCATGGTTCTTACACCATGTAATTTCTGAAACTTTGCCGCCACTGCCAAGAATGCATATACTCGTATATGTGACAATAAAACGTCACACCGACCGCTGCCAAAGTAAATATGAAGAACAGTCCCATTCGAATGATGGTTTCCCGTATCTTCGCGCTTGCTCTTTCAGACATGATTTCTCGACTGCTTATTTTTAACCTAATCAGCGTGAAGAGCCCTAAAATGAACGCGACAATGTGGATTGAAAGTGACCATTTGATATGTCACATAGAGTAATTTGAAACTACTTTCAAATACTTCCAAAATTTGTTCACAATCGAAAAAGCAAATTTTGTTTAAATGTTCAATTATATTTATCTTGTTCAATATCATAGGTTGATACTCACGATTCACGATTGATTCAGAAAGCATTGGGAAAAATGAAAGTTTCATATTATTGCGATCATATATCGTATACTGAGAGTAACGCCATAAATACATACGATGAAGAGTAATACCTACCTCTAGATAGAAAATAGCCTCCTACTAGTAAACCGACGAATACCGGTACAAGCACAAACGAGATTCTCGCTATATAGTTAGCGTAACCTACGAAGCATATTCCGGTCACGCTGTTACCATCAATCTGACTTGATGTCATGATCGAAACCGTTAAGACGATCGGCAAACACCAAGCGATCAGATGAAAATAGGCGCCTTTTTTATCTATACGGTCTTTTATTTTGCCGAGCGCTTGAAAACTCATGTGCCAGGCATACGTCAATATGACGAACCACACCACAGCTGCTATTAGAGAATAATACACGAGAATGAAGGTTATGGTGCAATACTGAGTGTCCCCGCTGAAAATAGACATTTTACGAGATCACGTCAATACTGGGATAGGCGGGTAAAACACAGCGATTGTCAAGCTGTACCTTGGTTCGCTTATTCTCAGCGTACCGTCCTTGCGGCATACGATCACGTCCTTGCCGAAGGTAAATTGAGCCAACCAGCCGATGCAGGACACCATGAAGCAGCAGTTTATATAGAATATCACCAAGGCTGGATACTTGTTTGCGCTTCTCCAATCTATCAGAAATGTTATCTGGAATATATGCGATCGCAAACGATTACGCAATTGGAAATATATAGAATAGCCATGTGCAGCTTTTAATGGCACTTACTATGGTAAATAAATTGAAAGCACAGCAGATGCCCGCGGCCCATGCGATAAATGAGTGTATCTGCTTGTGTTCGTCAGGTGTGTACATTGGGTCGTAACATTGTGTACCACAACCCTCCACTCCGTCGAAGATCGACAGGGAATTATCGGTGGGCACGAGGGGTTTCAAGCACTTGCCTGATATGTTAAATTTCAATTCTCTGATGTCGTTCTTGCACGAGCGTCGAAACAGTTCAGTGTCGTCACATTTCGCAAAGCTTGGCCATATCGTGTGATTGAGCAGCATCCTGCATGGCCCCAACACTGTCTTACACA
Source organism: Dinoponera quadriceps (assembly GCF_001313825.1). Taxonomy (NCBI): domain Eukaryota; kingdom Metazoa; phylum Arthropoda; class Insecta; order Hymenoptera; family Formicidae; genus Dinoponera; species Dinoponera quadriceps. Next base: position 84,829 of record NW_014554754.1, on the reverse strand, counting down.
TTTCGTGAGATGGCAATTCAACCATGTTGTTCATGCATTTCGGCATGAATATGGAGCACAAGAATGGTTGGACAACCGCCCAACACTTTGGCACATGTCTCAGGGCTTGTAACAAATGTAATCTTTCCTGAAAATTACAAGCAGGAGAGTAGTCATCAATCTTGGCAACTGTAAAAGTTATACAATATAAAATTTCATATAATGGACAACAAAGCAACAGTATATTGTTAAGCAACATGTTAATAATTTAGACAGACTTGCTTAATTATGCTTGATATAACAAAAATATCCTCTAAATATTATCCACACAGCTTAAATTCCCCATTTCATTGTAGTAAGTTAAGCATGTATATCCAGGTAAGCAGATGCAAAGGAAGATTCGGCTTATTCTTCGGAATACCTCATAATGCATGGTTTGCAACTTGGATGTATTAGTATTCTTAGGAGTCATGCCATGTTTTATTGGAGAAAAAGACTGGAAAATGTCATTAAAATATGAAGAAAATATAAATAATAATCCTACTTACCTCTATAATGCTTTGAGTTACATGTTCAGGTATCAGATCCAATGTAGTATAGGTATATGGTAATTTCATTCCCATACAAATGCTTTTTTGCAGAGGAATACATTTAGCAGGTCTGCGACAATTCATATCACCCGATGACATATCTATGGGATACCTGTCCAGCAAATAATTGGAATCCTTGATTCTTTGTCGAGGCCCCAAGTCCATATACTTTCCTGTATTATTTTCAGCTTCATTGTTGATTATAAACTTGTGCTCCAGTTCTAAAGATGTCCTATGAAGCAGCAAGCAGCAGAGAACCAGTACAAATATCATCTATGAGCAGAAAAAGAGCAGAACAAATTCTTTTTATTTGGAAGTTAATGACACAAATAATTTAAACAAACGTTATATGAACATATGTTTTTTTCGGAAAAGGAGTGAAATATGTTCTCTTATGTTATATGTTTCCTTGTTTTTGTAAATTCACGTAGATCGTTTCACAGGTTTCAGACGTTTCACAAACGTCAATTGAGAGATAACAAAACATTATTCCAAAACAAAGAGATCACGTGGAGCGTAATATAAACAATGAGACGCGACGAAACTTACTTTCGTGGGCTCGTGAGTTGACGTCATTGTTCTCGCAGACAATCTCGTTCAACCACGAGGCAAGGTTTGTGTCTTGCTCGGACGGAGCTACTCGCATCTTCTACGGTTGCCGGCGACAGTCGCAGCGTACAAAACCAGCCGGACCACACACGCATCGTGCTCCCTCGCGCTGGACCACCCACGATGCGCTTCCTTTATAACTCGCCCGTCTGAAGTTTGAATGCACGCTATAATCAGCTACACGCATTGCTCACCAGCAGCAGCACTGTCGCTCGTCGAAAGACCAGTAGCGAGATTGCACTAGAACTGCACTGAACTGAACTGAACCGCATTGGGAAAGACTAGTACAGAATAGTTCAGTTCAGTGCAAAAGTGCAATGAAGAAGTCTGTTCGTTTTCGCTGCACCGCTGAAACGCCAGAGTGTAGTAAACAACATGGCGCATCACATGGCATTATTTGATTCTTCTGACGAAGATTTTGTTGTAATACAACCACTATTACAACCCATTGTAGATGTAAACGATGAATGTAATATACAACTAAATATAACAAATTTATTAATAATTTATAATATTATATACCCTACCGATCATAAATTTAAATAAATGACTAAATATAAAATAAATATAAATATAAAATCATAAAGATATCTTAACATCTTAAATTCATTCTTGTGGTATGTTTGGGCATTTCTGCTGTGTATGTGTGTGTGATGGTATAATATTAACAATTTTTGAAAATGAAAAAAAACAAGATGTTTCACACATTTCAATATAATGCAAGCTATATACCTGATAGAGATTTTTCGTATAAATTTCCGTTACGCTTACCTGTACTTCCAAGCTACACTTTCATGCATTGCCCTGACCACACTACCTCCTAACTCAGTGCAACAGTTCACTGAACTGCTTGCACTACATGCTGTTGCATTGCGAAAAAAGACAGCGTGGATGACGTCATGATGATGTCATTCTCGATAAAAAGAATGCTTTAGTGTAAACTCCTTGCACTTGTGTGCACTAGTGCAGAAAGTGTTTCGAAAAAAACAGATCTTCTGTAACCAGAGAGAGACCGGAGAGCAACCAAGCCACAGTTTAATCACAGTTTAACTATATAAAGTTACGATAGTAGCTGTCGGCTTCTTTGATGTCAGTGGTCATCGATCACGTGACTATCAGCCATGTGTTGGTTCGTTCAGGCACTGAATTTGAATGACCTCAAGAGACGTAGTGAGATGCAATATTACTTACTATTCATATTATTCAAGGACTTGAGAGTTTCATATATTACATGTAAAGAATATACTGAATATCACAATAATTAGAATTACTTATTTACAAACTCTCAAGGTCTATAAATATTAATATCATTGTGTGCATGTGATAACTTTGCACGTAACTTTAACATACCTTTCATTATCCTTCGGAAATCGGAAGGAATTTATTTCATTTTCTCTTCGCACACAAATATTCTTGTAACAAACGTGCAGGAGATACTACCTCTTGCATTCATTTTATGTTACGATTATAGTATAAGTATGTTTAAATGTGTTATACACTCAGCTGTACTGTCTCACTCGCCGATATCGTTATGACAGTCCGCCATATTCTTAGTTGTACATTCAGTCACAGAACGGTTGCAACAGTTTATTTCTTACAAACTTCAGAACATTCACAAAATATGACGAAGCGAACCTATAATTCACGGATATGCGCAATATATGGTCAGCCAGCTGCTAAAATTAAATATGTAAATATCAATATTACATATATATATAATTTTGATATATTAATATCTACTATCTGACTATCTACTGCGCATGTTCGTAAATCATAGGTTCGCTTCGTCGTATTTTTTGCGTTCTGAAACATGTAAAAAAAACTGTTGTAACTATCCTGTGACCGAGTGTACAGTCAATGCATGCGCAGAAGAAAATCGAATCAATTTCATAGCACTGTCGCAACTGTATACAGTTAAATTGTGATATGCTTCTTTGTTTTGTTTTTAAGAAATAAGGACTCGTCTATACGGTTCTTTCTGCATTTCTCTTTCTTTTCCGCTATTATTAATAGCAAGAGAAGAATATTCATATTTTTTAATTATATTTCGATTAATTTTTTTCTTTAATATGTCACTTTTACATTTATATAATAACTCAATTGCAATCCAGATCGTAATGTGATCGCGATCTGAATTGATGTGTGTGGATAATCTTCAATCCCTAATCCGCAATCCCAATCTCCCATAGTCTGATATGGGCTTTAAGCAGTACGTATGTATATTTAAACAGATAATTTCCGTCTACCGGATTAGCCATTAATTTATTAGAGACTAAATTAATAACATAATTCTTAAGAGAATTATAAAAAAAACGTATTTTATTCAGCCGTTAAAAAAATACATGTATAAACAAGGTGCCATTGAGTGTTCGATACACTCTTAAGCCCATATCGGACTACGGATTAGGATTGAAATTGAATTGAAATTTAACCAATCAGAACAAAGTTTATTAAACTCAAGTTTGGTGAGTCGTGCTCTGCTTGGTTAAATTTCAGTCAAATCTTAATCCTAATCCGTAATCTGATACGGGCATTACGAACGTTCAACGATATCTACGGAATACCATAGTTTTGATTTCTCGACGGAAAGATAATATTTGCAGCACGATATATTTAAAACTATATTACCGTGGTCGCGTCGTATTATTTAGCACTCGAAGCGAGTTGCCAATGAGATATCGTACTGATTTCTGACTACTATATTTTAAGCGATAATAAAAATGTACAAAAAATATAGACACGCATTGTTACAACTGGTGCCCCTCGATATATTAGAATTTCGTTACCGCATCCCTATGTATACGAATCAAGTGATAGCCACTAAAAATCGTCATCACATAATCTCACTTTTTAATTCAGAACATTCTACAGCGATTGTAGTTCAGTGCAGTGATACACTGGCGAGGGACGTCCCTCTATTAACTACTAGTTACGTAAAGAGTGGCAGCGACAGAGTCTCTTCGTGCGGAAGGGCGATCACTGTTGCTGACTGAACCGAACCGTGTGAAGGAAGCTCATTTTTTCGCGCCTTAAATATCGACTCGACTCACTTCACTCTCCAAAGCCGCCTGAATTTTATAGAGCTTCGCTTGGCTACACAGATACGTCATGTATGTGTTAGCGTCGGCGCGCAGTCAAATAGGACGTCGGATGTCCTTCGACACTGTTGTAAGTAAGCGCCGCATTACGATAAAAACAAATAAAAACAAAATATATTCGTCTGTGTTTAGCCGCAATTGTCATTACTTCAATTAACAAACCTACAGTATATCATCTAGCACCTATCTCACTATATGCACATTTTCCAATATACACTTAAGGGAAAGAGAAAAAGAAAGAACGAATAGACTCAAATTTTACGTCACGAGGTTTTTGCTCTTCTTCAACTGAGGCGAGATTTGAGTCCCCTTGGAGCTGCAATGTCTACTGTTGATGATCTCATCGATGCTTTGCTTCAATTCCTCCATCTCCAGTATTTCGAGCGGCAGCGAGGTCTGCGTCGCTATTTCTCTAGCATTGCCCATTTGCCCGTCGCCTTGTGCCATCAGTCTGGTGAGCTCTGGACAGCACGAGGTGAGACTAGATGCCAAGTCGCCCGCAGCGGCTTTCCTGTACATCTCTTTCTTCTCGGTCTCGTTCTTCATCTTGATATCGCTGCTTTCCTGAAGCAAGTGTTTCAAGATCGTCTCGTCCTGCAGGACGTACTTGCTCCTGTGACTCTCCCAGTTCCTCCGATCGCTCTCGGAATTGTAGGTCTTGCAGTTCTTACTGTTGCTCTTGCTTTTGTTACGTCCGTGCACATCCTCCGGATTCAACATCTTCACTTCCTCCTCCGGCTGACTGTCCTCGCCGTCGCTATCCTGCTCGTCCCTCTCCGCATTGTCAACCTCTATGTCGATATCTACCGCGTCCTGATGTCTCTTCTCATCGTTGCTCAAATTCTCGTCGCTACTCGGGAACAAGAACGGCAACAGCATACCCGCATTCTTCATGTCGATGATCTTCGAGCCACGATCCTCGACAATCAGTGCTCGCTCGTCCAGCCCGGCGTTCCCTAGTCTTCTGCCCATATTGGGCATTTGAATCGGCACATGCCCACCGGTTGTCACCAGTTGGCTGTCTTGAGAGGTAGTGCTGTCTCTCCTCGAGTGCGGATCAATCTTCTTCTCCGATCTGGATTTACCAGATTTTCCAAAGTCTCTTCTATTCTTACCGCGGCGGCCATTAGGGCGACCGGCGACTTTTCGCGTGGTCTTCACTTGCGCAATCTGCACGGATATTTGTGAATCTAAAGAGTCGCGTCTAGACTCCATGGAGACACATCGGAAGCTATAACTGATCTCAGAGTCCACCGAATTTCGTCTATTGCTAGACACCGATCCGGTAGTGCTGCCGACCAATGCGCCTCTTCGAGTGACCAGCTTAGGCAGAGCGGCTGCCCAAGTGGAGCTGAAATCTTGCGAAGCTACAGAGTTGAGTTCGAAATTTAGCCCGACCGGATCCTCGTGTGTGTTGTGGAAACTTATGGACAGCCGTCCGGCGTTGTTGAACGTCTTTCGTTTCGCGAAGGCCTGCGCGATGACTTTGTGCTTCTTCAGTCTTATTGGCTCTTCAGTCTCGCAGTTGAAGGTTCTGCATACACAAAGAAGACGTGTCCTATTCAGAGTCTCGTTGATAGAGACGACTCGCGATTAGACACGACGTTACGAGAGTGTCCAACGTTTGACGAGATTTACCTCTTTAGGAATCTGGACCACGTGTCGACTGTCGAACTAGTCCAAACCCACGAAGACATAAGTATACCGGCGAAAAACGGCGCTAGCAGATGCAGCTGCATCTTTCCCGCGCTAGGCCTTTTCTCCATTTTGCACTCGGATTCGTCTGAATACTTGGTTGTTATCGCGCATCTGTTAAATGTGAGCAATGCGACATTTATAAGTTGTGCAAAAATGTATCTTACATATGTCCCGTATATCTGGGTATTGATACCACGGTTCTTACATCATATAATTTCTGAAACTTTGCCGCCACTGCCAAGAATGCATAAATTCATATATGTGACAATAAAACATCACACCGACCGCCGCCAAAGTAAATATGAAGAACAGCCCCATCCGAATGATGGTTTCCCGTATCTTCGCGCTTGCCCTCTCGGACATGACTTCTCGACTGCTTATTTTTAAGCTAATCAGCGTGAAGAGTCCTGAAACGTACGCGACAACATAGATTGAGAATGACCTTTTCATATGTCAGAGTAACTTAAAAATAATCGAACACTTTCAACATTCCATCAAAATCGAGATAGTAGAGTTAGCAAATTTCTGAAAGCAGTCAATTATATTTTCATTCTGTACAATATCGCAGATAAATACTCACGATTCACATTGATTCAGAAAGTATTGGAGAAAATGGAAAATTTATATCATTGCGATTATATACCGTACACTGAAAGAGACACACACGATAGAGAGTAATATCTACCTCTGGATAGAAAATAGCCTCCCACTAGTAAACCGACCAATACCGGTACCAGCACAAACGACACTCTCGCTGTATGGTTAACGTAACCCACGAAGCATATTCCGGTCACGCTGTTACCATCAATCTGGCCTGAGGTCATGATTGAAACCGTTAAGACGGTTGGCAAGCACCAGGCGATCAGATGAAAATAAGCGCCTTTTTTGTCTATACGGTCTTTTATTTTGCCGAGCGCTTGGAAACTCATGTGCCAGGCGTACGTCAATATGACGAACCACACCACAGCTGCTATTAGAGAATAATACACGAGAATGAAGGTTATGGTGCAATACTGAGTGTCCCCGCTGAAAATAGACATTTTACGAGATCACGTCAATACTGGGATAGGCGGGTAAAACACAGCGATTGTCAAGCCGTACCTTGGTTCGCTTATTCTCAGCGTACCGTCCTTGCGGCATACGATCACGTCCTTGCCGAAGGTAAATTGAGCCAACCAGCCGATGCAGGACACCATGAAGCAGCAGTTTATATAGAATATCACCAAGGCTGGATACTTGTTTGCGCTTCTCCAATCTATCAGAAATGTTATCTGGAATATATGCGATCGCAAACGATTACGCAATTGGAAATATATAGAATAGCCATATGCAGCTTTTAATGGCACTTACTATGGTAAATAAATTGAAAGCACAGCAGATGCCCGCGGCCCATGCGATAAATGAGTGTATCTGCTTGTGTTCGTCAGGTGTGTACATTGGGTCGTAACATTGTGTACCACAACCCTCCACTCCGTCGAAGATCGACAGGGAATTATCGGTGGGCACGAGGGGTTTCAAGCACTTGCCTGATATGTTAAATTTCAATTCTCTGATGTCGTTCTTGCACGAGCGTCGAAACAGTTCAGTGTCGTCACATTTCGCAAAGCTTGGCCATATCGTGTGATTGAGCAGCATCCTGCATGGCCCCAACACCATCTTACACATCTCGTGAGATGGCAATTCAACCATGTTGTTCATGCATTTCGGCATGAATATGGAGCACAAGAATGGTTGGACAACTGCCCAACACTTTGGCACATGTCTCAGGGCTTGTAACAAATGTAATCTTTCCTGAAAATTACAAGCAGAAGAGTACTCATCAATCTTGACAATTATAAAAGTTATACAATATAAAATTTCATATAATGGACAATAAAGCAACAGTATATTGTTAAGAAGCATGTTAATAATTTAGACAGACTTGCTTAATTATGCTCGATATAACAAAAATATCCTCTAAATATTATCCACACAGCTTAAATTCCCCATTTCATTGTAGTAAGTTAAGCATGTATATCCAGGTAAGCAGATGCAAAGGAAGACTGGGCTTATTCTTCGGAATATCTCACAATGCATGGTTTGCAACTTGAATATATTAGTATTCTTAGGAGTCATGTCATGTTTTATTGGAGAAAAAGACTGGAAAATGTTATTAAAATATAAAGAAAATATAAATAATAATCTTGCCTACCTCTATAATATTCTGAGTTATATGTTCCGGTATCAGATCCAACGTAGTATGGGTATATGGTAGTTTCATACCCATACAAGTGTTTTTGTGCAGAGAAATACATTTGGCAGGTCTGCGACAATTCATATCACCCGATGACATGTCTATGGGATACCTGTCCAGTAAATAACTAGAATCCTTGATTCTGTGTCGAGGTCCCAGTTCCATATCCTTTCCCGTATTATTCTCAGCTTCATTATTGATCATAAACCTGTGCTCCAGTTCCGAAACTGTCCTGTGAAGTAGCAAGCAGCAGAGAACCAGTACAAGTGTCATCTGCGAGTAGAAGGAGGGAAAAACAAATTCTTTTTATCTAAAAGTCAGTGGCAAAAGTAACTTAAATGAAAATGGTGAGCACCGTCTTTTCGAGAAAAAGTGTGGGAGTTGTCCTATTTTTTTCTTCGTAGATTCACGTAGATATGTTTCAGGTTTCAATTGAGAGATAACGAGTATCCCAAAACAAAGAGACCACGTGGAGCGTAATATAAACAATGAGACGCGACAAGACGCTTACTTTCGTGGGTTCGTGAGTTGACGTCGTTGTTCTCGCAGACAATCTCGTTCAACCACGAGGCAAGGTCTGCGTCTTGCTCGGACGGAGGTTCTCGCATCTTCTACGGTTGCCGGCGACAGTCGCACTCGCAGCATACAAAACCAGCCGGACCACACACACGTCGCTCTCCCTCGCGCCGGACCACCCACGACGCGCTTCCCTTGTAACTCGCCTTTCTGAAGTTTGAATGCATGCTATAATCAGCTACGCGCATTGCTCATCAGCAGCAGCACCGTCGTTCGCTGAAAGACCAGGCCCGAATTGCCGCGCGTGATTTATTCTTTTTTCATCACGAAAATAAATCCAAAAGGTCCGACCGAAGCGCCAGAATTCATAGGTGGTTTCACATGAGTGAAAGTATAGTCCACGGATCCCAGCGTAGTGTTTTATTCGCAACATCGTTTTATTTCTTACATTTCCTTCGAAGTACAATATGATCTCTTACTAGAATGGGATTGTGAATCGGCGAAGGATGGACTTATGTACAGCGCATAGAAAATTATTATAAAGACTATTTACACTTTTGTATACGATCGGAAAGTACGAATACTAAAAATAAGCGGGAAACTGATTTTATATAATATATGTATCCCAATATTTCGATAGTCCGACATTTTCGTATTAGAATTTTGTTTCTTCCATTCATATCGATACATTTGTATATATAACCTTTATATATAACCGATATATGTTGTATTGATCAATTTGAAAAACAACTCTTTGTTGCGACCAACTAGATTTCCGACGATTTGAACGACTCCCAACAAGATTCTTGGTTACAATAAGTAATAAGACGAATTGTTCATTGCAGAGTAACAACTAATTATCAACCAATTACCGATTAATTTTTCCGAAAGAGTTACAATACGCAAGACACGTAGAAGCGCATACATCAACACACACACATACACGTGATAAACGTGCGCGTATAATTTTTCGGAAATAGCTGCATGTTCTCATGGAAAAACTTTAGGACGCCACAACATCTACGAATCGTGTGTATAGTATATTATAGCAGCGAATATGCTATATCCAAAGACAATTAACTCGTTATATGAAGAGTTTCTATGTTGGCCAATAAATCTTTCACATCATCCTGCACCTGATCCGTAGTGTTGGATAAAGAGAGACGCGAGCAGAAGTCGCTCAGTGATTCCATATCGCTGAAATTTTTATGCTTGAGAAAGTATGCCATCAGCATTTGGACTATACTGCGCATTTCCTTCTTGACCTCCGTCAGATTTTTGTGGTGGCAATTCAACAACATCTTTAATTTTGCCTGCGCCAAATGTAGCGGATTGTAGCCGTGTCTGTCTATCAAGCTGACATCGGTGCCGGCTGACAAAAGCAGCGTCACTACTGTCAACTTGCTGGTAACCGCGGCTAGATGTAACGGAGTGTTACCTACGCCGTCACGTTGATTTGGGTCTGCACCATATTTCAATAACAACTGTACCATTTCTGTATAACCCCTATTTGCAGAAAATGTAAATCTTTAATGTAAACGTTGAAAAGAAAAGCCTGCCACCACTGTATTTACCATAATTGTGTGGATGCTCCATATTACCTGCAAGCTGCATGATGAAGTGGAGTACGACCTTGTGAGTCATGGTTGTTGGGCGACACATCATTGTTCAAGAGTGTCCTCACTAGGTCAATGTTATTTGTGGCAGCTGCCACACGCATCTTTCGTTCATGCAGTATCTTTCGCACATACGTCAAGTCATCATTCCTACGTTGTCTCAACTTGCGACAAGCAGCTCCTGAGTTAATATATATGACTTTACTATATTGCTGTTTAAGACTTTTATAAAAGAATATATACTTTATCAAACCTGATGCTTTATATAATCGCAATTTTCATCAAGGTACTATGTTTGGCATACTTTCCACTTGCATAAAATACTTACTATCATTCCACAATAACCTTGTAGATTTTGGTTCACTTTCAATCGCTTCTTTGAATTTGGATCGAGCATCTATTTTTATTAACTAAAATAATGGCAACGTTGTTTCTTTCTTCCCAGAACTCTTAGAATTACTTGACATACTCTTAATTGTTATTTACCCGATCTAAGCGATATAATTTTGAGTCGGATGGTAATCGGTTTTCCAACGGGGTCACCAACGGAACACGACTTTCCTGTTCGAAGTTATAATCTCCCATGAAAGAACACAATGCTGGGTTGAATGAGCAGTACGGTGTGTAACCTATGCCGATAGGCTTATGATCTGGATGAGGTTTAAAATCGTCGTTCATACTGCTCCTCACACGTGCATATAACAGAGATGGGTGTAAAGCCGTCCTTTTAATCTTACCAGCGGCAGGACCGGCGAGGGTAAAGGGCGATTCTTTCTGGCCGTCATGTTGAACGATCGAACTATCGTTCGACTCGTTCCCGGTTTCCACTCCCGAATCCACCGATGTCATATTTACATCAGACGCAACACATGCAACAGCAAAACGTAGTTATGCTCTGCGTACTCGAACTCGATCACATCTGATTCTGCTGGATTACAGATTGGAAATTTATATGCATATGCATAACCATTTTCTTCTTTCGACAGATGGCTCTAGAAGTTCGATTAAAGGCCTATTTCCAACGCCATTTAACAAGTTAGGCTGCGTTCGTCAATATTACAACTGCGTTCAGAAACCCTACTTCGACGGGTAGAGTAGAATTTAATCAATCAATATAAAGAAATCGTTGTTTTTTTGTCCTGATTGCTCAATTAAATGTTATCTTACCAGTCGAGTGGAGCTTTGAAACACAGCCACTGAGAGTAGACTTATTGTTTCTATATGGCATCATTCTATCTTTGTCGTTCATTGAATGCAGAACAAAGACAAAATGATGTTTGTGTCGACATGTTTCACCAAATAAAAAGCACCAATAATCCCTTGTAGTCAACTTATTCTCTCGATCGACACGGCGGAAGAAAGGACGTTCCCGCAATGAATCTGCAACGAGGTTACGTCGCAAGTAATCAATTTATCGAATGATCGAATAGAACAACCTTCCTTTAACTTAAGATATCCTTTCCGGTGAACTCCCTATATTTAAAACACGCCGCGCGAGTTGTAAAAATCAGGCCAGACGAACCTACTTACCTGGCGCGATTTTTGCACCGGACTGCTGATTTCGGCCTCTTAGGGCTTGTTCAAGTGAACTATGAGGACCCGGCGATTCCGGATTATGCGAGTGAGAACTGTGAAAATATTAATAGTACTAATAGTAAAGAATATCTATCAATTCCGCTGAGCATTGAATTTCCGAATTTGCCGCCTTCCGATGTACCTGAACGGGATCCTCATCCTTGGTATATAGCATCGGTATCTAGTAATCAGTTATTGAAAAAAAATATATATATATATATATCCAGCCAATAAAATGAGCCATACAGCATCTGAAGATAAATTTAAGACTTTTTGATATAAAATTTGACTATGAATACCGGACGAAGACATTTATTGTTTCTGCCCACAGAACGCGGCTATGCTTGCCGCGCGGCGGAAGTTCGCGCGGTAGCCAATAAACTTCTAGTTTTTACCGAAAAACGACATGTTGATTGGCTACCGCACGAATTTATGCCGCGCGGCAAGCGTTGCCGCGTCCTGTAGACAGAAGCCATTACCCCCGATCCATTAATTTCGGTTAATCTAATCGACCGATTAACTCAAAGGAATTGTCTAATAGCATTGTCCAATTAGCTAACTGATCCATGTGATTGGCCAATTCCAGTTGAGTTAATGCCCTAGATCAGAACCTGCCCTAGGTCAACTGAACTTGATGGAATCGGGAGTTGGAGGATTCAAGCAGAGGATTATTAAAGAAAACGACACGTGATGTGAAGTCTCGAGGGAAAAACCGAGAATATGAATTTGAAGCGCATCGATGTCAACTGCCTCTAGGAAGTAATTGAGAACCAATCTATAACACTGGAACATTTGCCTACAAACCTGATGCTGACGGAAATACTCAACAAAATACTTCCAAAAGCAAAACACAAGTTGCGCGTTCGCGAACTTGGACTAAACAATTCTGATGACAAAGAACGTTAAAATTGAGAAAGAATGATGGGGATTTAATTTTTATTTCAGTCTGCCGCCCTTTTGTTTTTTTGTTCTTCACACTATGCTTGTGATTGTTTTTGTTTTTTTTTGTTCTTCACAACTACGCTTGTGATTTACGATATCGATACAACGTCGTCTTTCGTCTTGACCCGTTGGATCCTTCAGACACATTCATTTTGCCACAGTTATTGTCGGCTGTATATCACAACTGTATGTAGTTGATCTGTGCCCTGTGCGTAACTAATGAGCTGTAATGTTTAGTATATCTGTTGGAACGTTCTAAGAGAATAGAAAGATATCATTGGTTATATGTGATACACTGCTGCCATTTTACGTTTCATGGGAATTAAGTTCAATTCCGTGTAACAGAAAACGCGGAACGCTTCTGATTGGTTACCTGATACAAGTTACGCGAAAAATATCAGTGCATGGGTGTGTATCCCAAAATGATATTAAGCCCGTATTAGACTACGGATGAGAAATTGAAATTAAATTGAAACTGACCAATCAATGCAAAGTTCACTAAATTTCACTAAATTTGAATTCAATTAACTTTGCATTGATTGACCAAATTTAATTCAATCACAATCTCCAATCCATAGTCTGATACGGAATTCAATTCAATCGCAATCCTCAATCCATAGTCTGATACGGGCTTTAGGAATGTTTCATTAGGCCGCCTGAACCACTATTGAGAGAGAGAGAGAGAGAGAGAGAGAGAGAGTATGAAAGAGACAGAGAGAGAGAGTTGCGTTCAGCAGAGTAAGCAGCTTCGCAACTATTATAAAATTCGTAAATCTGATTGGTGTATGCTCTTAATTTTGATTGAATCTAGGAATATACACCAATCAGATTCACGAATTTTACAACAGTTGCAAAGCTGCTTTCTTTTCTAAACATATATTAAATTTTTGATCGTGTGATGTTTAACGAATATTTTTTTGAGAAGATCGTAATCACAATAACTTACTGCCGTAGGAGCTGACTTATTATAAATTCATTATTCAGACCATTAGTTTCAATTTCTTAGGAAACCCTTGGCCTCGACACTGCTACCATATTTGATAATGACGTCAGGCAAAAGTTCGAGTGTACTCTTGTAGCATACGTTCCAACAGGTTAGTTTAACCTTTTTAATGTTTTTCAATGTTTTTAACGTATATTTGGGTTTTGGAAAAGCCGACTACTAATAATTGTAAAATTTACTTTCCCTGAAGTCGATGTTAGTAGAAGAAGTGTTTCTTTTTGATTCGTAGATAGAATCTTAACTATTATGAAATTATTATAAGGTCATATTCATCTGTTATGTTCTTTGTTCTTTTTAGTGGCTCGGAACATGTCTAAACTCTATACATCTATTTATTATTAGTAAAAAACAATCAAACTAAGTAGTATCTTAAATTAAAAAGAAAGACTTTGCAAATAAAAAACTTGGAAGACTATCTCAATCTTAAGACTTGAGATTCCTCATTAATGATAATTTCCTACACGTTTTCTCAGTTTATACTGTAGAAATATTATATATATATATATATATATATATATGTGTATGTATAAATACATATATACTGAGAGAGAAAGATTAATTTGTTATAAGATTATTGATATAGGAAGCAGTTTTAAAAGGTCTCTCTGTTTTATAGACTAGAGTCAAAAATTTTAAAACTAAGATGAAATTTTCAGAAACTTTAATTTCTCGATTTACAAATCTTTTTTAGTCAAAGTTTTTTCTCAGTTCAAATTCATATTTGCTCCAAAATATATAGATATTTTTCTGTTAACAGATTAAGCTACTTTATTAGATTAAATGTTTTGTATAATTGTAGGACTGGCAAAACTAACAAGAGACACGTCCAATTTTATAAACTACCGAGATGAATAGTCCAAGTAGAAACTACAAGTATGTCAAGCCCAAAACTGACGGAAATTTAGTACCTGGATCTTCTTCGAATTCTAAAATATTTCTTAAAACGTCAATTGAAAGTACACATGTAGAACCCCAGTCATTTACTGCAAATGTTTATATTAACCCAAATTTTAAGCTGCAAAACCCAGCGATGCATATCAATCCAAAGATTTGTGCTAAGCCTTTGATACATGTTAATCCAAAAATGGTCCATGATATTGCTAATTCAAATCAAAACTTACAAAATAATATAATGGGTACAATGAAAAAAAATGTCGATAATAATATTACACAAAGAAACATCAAAAGATCTATATACGTTAATCCAACATTATTAAAGGATTTGTCCTCTTCTGATCATAATTCTAATGAGGTACATAGAAGAGAGTTACCTACTTGCTCAAAGATATCTGTTAAAAGTACGTGCGATAAAAGAGTCACTCCAAAGAAAATTGCTTGCGACTCGAGCGTTGTGCTCCTGTCACACAGAAAGCTTGTTAGAGTAACTGGTACTACAAATAACTTGTCAGGAACTTCCACAATATCCCAATGCAGGTTACGAGAACCTATAAACTTCACAGAGAAAAAGTCTGGTAATATCACACAAAAAATCGTGAAAGTTCCATCATTAATGAATAATAAGTTGCAACGTATAGACATGAGGTACAATGTACCAAAAGTAGGTATTGTTAAATCTAAAGTAACCAAATATAAAATAGATAGAACCATATTACATGCATCGAAGATTAAAGGAGGTCAGAGCCCTCTTAAAAGAAAAGTTGTGTAAGTATGATTTGTGAGAAAATTGTTATATACGTTATATGAATCGCAATCAATAAATATTTGTATTAAAGAAACAACACAGTAGGATTGGTTACTATCGGTGGCATCGTATATAGATCTTCCAAAAATAGATTAATCCGAAGAAGCTGTCTGTTGAAACGTATGTCTATTATCGCACTATCTCAGATTTAATTTTATTATTTTCTCAACATATTATTATGTATTCTTTATATTGTTATATAAGAGTAATGTAACTCTTTTTTATATGTACATATTTATATTATATATAAATATATGGAAATTTAGGAAAACGATCGACAAATGGAAACAATGATAAACTTATCACTGCTAAAAAATCACGGAATAATAAGGAAACTTTGAATTGTACATCAGAAACAAACAATACTCTTGGTAAAATACGACGTGCTTCCAATGTATTCCCTAAGACTACTCACAAAAATAATATTAGGTAAATATTATATTTTGATTTTGGACAACATAACTGGTCCCTGGACTGGTACATTGTAAGAAATTCCATGTAACGCACCAATTGATTTTTCTTCCGTCAGTAACAAAGTGAAGCAAAGAAGTATACAGATTCTACGAAATAAAATGCGCAAGAATAATCAGCCTTGTTTGATTTTTCAACGCTTTGGATATTGTCAAAACTACACAAATGGATTATGTCCCAAACAACACGATAAAAAACAAGTGTCAATTTGCAAAAAGTGAGTATGTGATGTTCGTACTTAATAATTAAGAACGTGACTTCAATATATATACTGCTATATATTCGTACTTTAATTATTTTATAATAGGACACAGAAATGACAAACGTTCTTTACAATTTAGAGGAAATTTAATCCTCCCCCATCTCTAGATTTTTACAGGGAAAATGTCTCTTAGACAAGTGCCCACTATCGCACGACGTCGGACCTGAGAAAATGCCTACATGCAAGTACTTCCTCGATGGTTGCTGTATAAGAGACACCTGTCCATACCTTCACGTTAAAGTATCTGCAAATACTTCAATCTGCATAGACTTCTTACAGGGATATTGTGCCAAAGGAAACGAGGTAACACGTTCACTTTATTTCAGTTGAAATCCGTCAAGTATTTCCGAGTTTTGATTGTCGTTTCACTAATTGCTTTTTTTTGTCGTTTTTGTATTACTTTTGAATTACAGGTATATTATTTATCAATTATATTATGCCCGCTGTATAATATTTTATATATTTTTTAATATTTATTTTTTGTTCTTAACATAATTATATATATTTGATACTCTGTTGTATGTTTTTTTATATTTTTTAATGAACATTTATATTAGTATCGGTTTATTTCTTAAAAACAGTGCCAGCGACGTCACGAATATCTGTGTCCTGAATTCGATAAGACGGGGAACTGTAGTAAAGGTAAGTACTGCGTTTATCCTCATAAATCGCATTCATCTAGTATCGAGGAAAACACTAAGTATTTGAGTAAAAAAGTGCGCGTTGTAAAAAAGTATCAAGCCACATCCGCTAAAGTCGATACCGAGACTTCAAATCTGGAATGTAGATTAAGATATTACGAAACAACTGATAATTCTACTGATTCACTTGAAAAGAAGAAAGAAAATATTTTAAAGAAACTGCAAATTATGAAAGCTACCTTAAGTTCCAACGTTCCAACTGCTGACCTTACGGGTCAGATGCAAATTAATAAGACGGACAAGTCCTTGGTCAAAGAAGACGAAAGTAAATCGATAACAAGTGTTACGAGTAATACTAAAAAGCGAGCGCCCATTGGCTCGTTACCCGCTTATATCCCTATTAATTAATGTTCATGTAATTTTAGAATGTACAATTAAAATTTCGAACTCAAAATTATAGAAATTTAAAATCAACGTGATATCTTAACGAAAATATATGTAATTATGTTTGAAGGTTTTAAATTTTAAAGATACTTGTTACATATTCTCAACAATTTTTCATACGATACATTTAAATAGGCAAAATTATGCCCGTTGGTCTATATTTAGTTAATAATATACGTTTACACAATTAATATGTATATATACGAAAATTTAATAATGAAAATATAATGTGTGATATATAAATATGAATGCATAAAAATTAGATAATTTGTTAGTCTACACAGTGCTGATAAATACCTTTTTATCGACAAAATAGGGCTATCAACTGTGATAATTATTACACGCGATATATTATGTTAAAATTCTTCTAATTATCTGTCATTACACAAGCATTTACTTACAACTTATTTTTAACTCGACTTACTTTTTTATATAGCATAATTTGCGAGAATATTGGACGAAGTAATAATAACACGCGTCACTTTATAACGTAGAATATAAATACAATCCATATAACCTGAATTTAATATTATCATAAAAGATATTTTTAAGATTTTTTATACTCATTATGTATATCTCTATGTATATTGTATAATTACACTGACTTTTTTTATTAACTTAGAATGAGAGCAATCTTTCCTTCCAAGATTTAGAAATGTACAACTAAATACATACGTTAGTCGCTTATGGAACGTCTCATTTTGTCGGAAGCAATTTTTAGCTATGATTTAATTTCTTATCTGCTTTGATCATTGGACAACTGGACTGGTAATAACATTGGTTAAACAACTCAATTGGTCAGATCAATGAGATATATAATTAATCCTTACACATTTTCTTCAAATATAAAAAATATATATTTTCTTTCTTCTTTTGCATATGCACATAAATTTGAACATTGTATTATATCATCCAATTGTATCGTGTACAAAAAGCTAAAATTATATTTTATACAATGTTACATATGTATGTACATAATATGCGATATTTACATATAAATAAGAAATGGTTGTATTTGACGTATATATTTCAATAAATGTTTAAATAAATAAAAATGTCCTTATTTCTTTGGTGCCATGTTTTGAACAAAGGAGCACTTCTGTGTGTTACTTTTGCAGAATTAATAACAAAAATTATAGAATTTTCGTTGGTATAAAAATTAAAAAAGCTCGAAGAGTTATGTCTTTATATTTTATATATATGTATGTGTATACGTTAAATTTCTCATATAAAGTATAACAATATATATAGAGAGACAAATTTTACACACATACACTCTCACTAGAAATTATTGTAATCGTGTTACAGAATTCTACTTGCGATATATTTATCGAAGCTATATCAGAAATAAATACAAGATATTTATTTGCAAAATTTAAATACACATCGCTTATATGTACTTAAATGAATTAAATGAATTAATGATTTAGTAAACAATATTAATAATATAGAAGAGATCGAACAAAGAAGTGAATGTTAAAATGACTAGAAATACTAAAACATCTACTTGTGAAATTTATTAAAATAAAATATTAGACATTCTGCAAAAAGGAAGAATCTTTTCGTTAACTTCTCAGTCGACAGTTTCTTTGACCAATTTTCTTAGAACACGCAAGATGTGCCAAGATCAACGAAATTGATGAAAACTCTTTTGCGCCGAAGATTAGTCTTTCTTTTCTTCCCTTTTCCTTAATTATATATAAGAATCCAATTCGTTGAATGATTATAAGCTAGTAAAATTGGACTATGTAATAACAAAGATATATTCTTCTGATTAGTGGATGCTGATACCGTTAACCATTGTTCAAGCCAACTTCTCATACTTTCCATGGACATATTTGCAGGATTCACACCTCTAAAAGATAATGCCTGAAAGGTACATTATAGTAATGAAATAATATATTAGTATATACAATAGATACTATATATGAAACAAGATTTATTTGGAAGTTAAGAAAAAAGAAATCCACAGTATTCTGTATATCTGACAAAAAGTATCTACCCATCGCAATGCATCGTTAGACATTGCCTTTACTCCTCCCTCTCGTACTATAGCACGATCCATTCGCAATATTAGCAAACCTCTCTCCAATAGCCTTTTCCTTTTGAAGGGTCTCCAAGAGCACATCCCGTGTATCGCTAACAACTCTTTCTAGAAGATATTTTATAACGTCTTTAGAGAAGCATATAGACTCACATATTCAAAGATAACGAGAAGAAAACTTATCGGCTCACCATATGTTTCCTCTTCAGAGTATCCAAAGAATACGGCGGACCAGAGAAGAGTACGGAGCAGGCTATGATATTGTCGGTCGTTGGATGCGTGCCGCTGCCCAAACAAGCAATAGTGTCACGCCACTTTATCCTGAGCGTTTGGTCACCGATGGTCTTAAGTTCCGCCTGCATGCACCTGAACAGCGGCCTGTTGTGCTTCAATCTCTTCTTGTGATCGTGCAGCATGAAGTCGAGCTTCTGCTGCAGCGTCCAGAAATGTGACGTCAGTAGGTAGCGCGGGAAGTAAAGGGCTAAGGGGAAAATAATGTAATTCGTAAAGGGTATGGCCGACAGCAGAAACAACGGCGACAGTTTCCTCAGGTCTCTCGGTATCGTGTGCATCAACTGTAGCTCCTCTCTCGTCAAGCTGTTCGTGCCGTTGTTCAACCCTTGCTTCTTTATCGCGGTGACGAACCTTTTCAAATCCGCGTACACGTCCCTGCTACCGACGCTGAACACACGGTACACCTGCATCGTGCGCGGAAACTTCCGCTCCAGCGTGTTCTCGTAATTCTTGATGTAATCAATGTATCTGCCGAACCAGTATTTCTTCAGGTTAGTCACTTTGCCAGTCTTCTGCTTGTCCAGTCCCTTCTCGGTCTTCAAGAAATCCTGCTGCATCGGTGCGCTTTTCGTCATCGGACGCTCCCACCCTGCGCTTATACCCTCTCGCACGAGTGTCCTGCATATTGTTTTATACATCATCAAGTGTCCTCCAGCGACGATTAGAACTAGACGGGATATGCTGGTCTCGGAGGAGTCCTCTCTTCCGATTAAGGATCCGGATCTTGGCGATTCTTGGCGGATACTATACGTAAACAAACGTGGTACCTTCGATATGTTCTAATACATTCTAATCTCACACATCAACTAATCCCTCGTGCTGACCCGGCGTGTATAGTCAATTGTAACCGATCGAAGCGGCGTCACATGACTGAGACCGTACACAACAATCACACGCCGAGGAGCTAATAAAAGACTGATAATTCCTGGCTGATTTCCACAACTATAAGTAGACCCGGTGGAGAGCTCGAGAATTATCGAGCAAAGATCGATGAACGTTACCGACCGTTCCGGCCGAGGATAAATGATAACCAGCGGGGTTCGAGTCGTGACTGAAGGAAAAATGATTCCTATTTTTTGCGACATCTAACGGTAGAGCAGGAGATCTAGGATTTTAATTTGTAGCAGCGAGGAGAGAGAAGTCGTCTCGTCGCTCGCGCAATTGTCAATTTCGTCGCTGATTTATACGGAGAGTCGTGTGTCGATTTCGTCTGATTTGTGCCTTCTCCTACTCGTGTCTCCCGTAATCGGGACGGGGAATCGCATCAACTAGCCTGTTCACGCGCAACGACAGCTTGGCGAGCCGGAGGTTGCTGTGAAAGCGAATTGTCAATGAGCCGACCATGACGGAATGGTATCAAGCGAAGATTTCGCGTTTGTGCGAATTGAACAACGTCGAAGAGAAGAGGGACGTTCTGACGGACATCAAGATTAAATTCGGTAGCTTGAGTAATCGGGACGCCGAGCAAGTAGCCCGGTGCTTGGATTACGGGCCGCTTTATTCGCAGCTAACCTCGAGTGACAGGTACGATGACAGGTGAATTTCCGGCGATTTCTCTTAATCATTCCCGTCCAACCAATCTCGTTGACCAGTTAAATCACTTCGAAGCGCGTGATATAGAGAGAGAATCACAACTCTCTCACACTTCTACACGTGTGCGCTATGAAAACTGTAATCGTGAAAATGTAATGTTGCTGAAATTGATTACAAATAGCATTCAACAACAACAACTTTCCTTTTCCTTACAGAGAAGTTATAGAACAGATATGCGACGTCCTGACCATTCTATTCAGCGTGCTGGAACCCGGAGAGATTTACCAGAGATATTTAGTGGAAGTATCCACGTTATTGACCAATCCAAATGCTAACGTGAGACTGCTCATGCTACGCGAGTTTCAGCGTACAGCCTCGCACCCGCAAAGGATATACCAGTTACTGGAAGACACCAATCTACTGATTTCTATTATAAACAGAATCGGCGACAACGACTTGACAGTTGCCGAATGTGCGATGAACATAGTGAAGAAGATCGGCGGAGATCCGAATGGTCTGCATATTCTCTACAAGGGTGAGCTTCTGCGAACGTTCGCCAGACTGTTGCAGAAAGACACCATCAGCTTTCGCGTCTACGAGGTTATTGTGGATATAGCCAAGACGTCCAGGATAGCCTTGGAAGTGTCTGCTCAATCGGGTTTCCTAAACAGCTTGATCAGTATGCTGGATGACGAAGATGTGTTGCTTCAGCTGAACGCCTTAGAAATACTAACGCAATTGGCCATATTCGAAGAGGGCCTCAGCTACCTGGAGCAACAGGAGGTCCTGAGCAAGCTGGTTCAAAAGATCGCACAGGCCAATGAAAATTCCCTCTCGAATCTTCTGATCCCTGGTCTGATGAAGTTCTTCGGCAACGTCGCGCGACACTGGCCCAACGAATTGTTCTCCAAGTATCCGGTGATCATTTCCGCGTTGTTCGAAGTGATCGACGGTGGCGATCAGACACTGCTGGGCCCCGCGTTGGACACGTTGGGCTTCGTATCCGTGAGCGTGGAAGGTAAGTACGCGCTGCAAGCGCTAGGCGATGCGATGATTGGCGCTCTCAAGACGATCGGCGAGGTGGTACAGAGAATGCCCACCACCTTGAGAATTCGCGGCCTGAACAATCTCACCCTCATACTCGACGTCAAGAGGCCCGAGCAGGACAACAGGATACTCTCCCTGACGAAGCTATGGTTCGATTCCCTGTGTGACGATTCGTTGGGGATGATCGTGGCGATATGCAGACAGCCGTTCGCCGATATCAGACAGGCCGGCTTGGAGGTGCTGGCGGTGGTCGGCTCTCAAGTATGGGGGCAAGAATACATATCGACTTATCCGGGTCTGGTGGAATTTCTGTTGGACAGAAGCGTCGAGATGTTCAAAGACTGCATAGACGTCAAGTTCGAGGTTGTGAAACGTCTGTCCCAGGCGGAGCAACATGTATTCGACGCGGAGACGATGCAGAAATTCAAGCAGTTCGTTAACGAGGGTCCGTACTTTGTCGACATTAACAGGGAGATCGCGATAGAAGGTGCTTTGTAAGAGGGGAGAAGGAGCAATTTCTCTCAGCATTACATATTACTCGATGTTACTATAATATTGAAGATTATATATGACATGTAACATAATAATGTAACTACACAGTTGCTGCAAGAGGCGGATTAATATTTATTCCTTATCTCTCATCAGAGAGATCACCCGTTGATCACACCGCGTGGGAAAAGTGCGCATTTTTCCACGATTCTTCCGCATTTATCGGTAAGCGCATACCGAAGCTCTTGCATTTATGCTCTCTCTTCCTCCTGCAACGGGAATATTCGTTAACAATTCGGGTCTCTGTTAAGATTGTGTTAAGGGAATTCTATGAAAAAAGGAAACAATGGGTCTCTGTTAAGATTGTATTAGGGCAATTCTATAAAAACGGAAATAATTTATTTCACATTCTAATTATACGCGGAGAAAGGTCCACAGTATTGGTGGTATACATTTGAGAAAAATCAAACGAGTGCGTGCTATTAATACGAGTATGTATGTAATATTACAGCAGGTTTGCGATGTTTTTCTATTGGTTCGCATGTTTTTACAAAAAAAAAAACTTATACATATATCTATATATATATTATACATATATATATATATAATGTGTAAATATAAAGTTGTATAAATAACCGAGCGTTCGGTGTGCGTCAAATGTATAATCTAATCCCTATTGTATACGTTTTCGCTTCTTCGGTGAGAGAATCTTCAGCATACTGACTACCGGTGCTTCAAAAGAGATTGATATTACGAAGGACAATGCGTAAGACAGCACCAATTGTCCCAGGAATGTTATCAACTGAAAAGAGAAGGAATAAAGCGTTTTTTGCGACAATCTCTCTCTCTCTCTCTCTCTCTCTCTCTATCTATCTATCTATCTGTTTCTCTTTGCTGTTAATCGCTCCATTGAAGTGATCTTTTCCACACACACACATACACACACACACACACACACACACAAACTCACCACTAAGTCCTTTCCCAGATGAAACGGAGAGTCTAGATTCATAGCGGTTAGACGTATGACGAGCGGATGAACCAAATAAGCGCAATAGGTCACTCTGCTGAATGGATATAACAGCGGCTCCGACAATATCCTATTTACATATCCTGAGAGAAGCGATCGGAGCGATTCAATTGTTAGCCCGCCAACGACTCGATTTAACTCGCTATCACGGAATCACTCACCTCCGTAACCGGTACTGCACGCTACCACGATCCATGCCAAGCCCAACGCCCACGCGCTGTGACTTAATGAGGAGTAAGCAGCGGCTGTGGCTGGTGTGAGTTCCGTCTCATACAGACCATAGAGCAAACTCAGGAGACACGCGGAGGATAGGAGCCATCCCACGACGACGGTAGTCTAAAAATCGGGAGTTGCTGTTCTAATACGTATGCGAGAGAAGACCAGCTGTCGGGCAACAACGAACTTTCGTCGCTCGAGCGTACCTTAGACATTCTCACTTTGCAATCAGTCTTGAAGAGGAAATAGCCGACGGACATCCCGATCAGGTAGGGGCCCAATCTTGTCCACGGCTTGTCGTAGATCTTATCAAAGAGGGCCAGCGGGTCGTCCGAGCTCGGCATGTGATTATTGACCAAGGCGATATAGCCGGTGGTCAGCCACGAGCTCACTAAGAGGCTGACGAGCGCGAAAGCCGCGATCTTGAAGTGATTCGTGGCAAGTACCAGTATGACACCGCCGACGATGTAGAATTGCGTGTCGTCCGCTACGTACCAGCTCCAAAGCATACACTGTAACGTGTCGAAAACGCGCGGTTACAGCTCGTCGGCTTTTCGGTCACGGTGGGAGGTGAGATTTCGATTTTTGCAGGGGCGGTGCGCGATCGACGAGACGCTATTTACCATCTGCTCGACGGGGAACCAGGTATTGATGTAGAGCAGATTCCTCCACCAATAGTTGGGGCAATTGTAATGATCCGGCGTGGGGGGCTCGAAGACAGAGTTCGCGTGGAAGTATTTCATCGAGATCTCGACCACACCCAGTACGAACATGTACGGCGCGGTGAGCCTGCTGAATCTGTAGAGAAGGAGTCCGATGAACTTGAGGGTGCCGGCGACGAAGCCACGCGTGCCCTGCGTGAGCCTCTTCAAGTCACCCTTGGCGTTGGTGCGGAAATAGAGGAAGCTCACGAGCAAGCCGCCCATGAAGAAGAACGTGTCGACGCTGAACGCGCCGTTCGTGATGGTCTGGAAGAGGAACCTCTTCTCCACCACCCTGCGGTACTCCATGTTGTCGGAGTACTTGAATACGACTATGCACGTGTGTCCGAGTATCACCCAGGCCATCGATATCGCCCTGAGGCCGTGTATAGTACTGATGGTGTCTCCGCCCACGTTACGATCGCAGATGGTGTTCACGTTCGCGCGAACGGAGAACGAAAGCAGAAGCTCCTGGCAAACATCTAGGGAAGTGAATTCAATCGCACAGCTGAGTCTAGTTTTCTTTTTTTTTCAACAAAGTAATTTGTTTATCCGATATATACTTAGGGTGTGTTCCCTTTTTACTTTTACGGCAGTGTGACCGTCTTGACGCCAGAATAGTGCACTGCCACAGCTGTTCCGAAATTATTTTGATACTGCCGGCAGCACTGTGACGTATTTCGAAACAGCATTACTGTAGCTGCGATGGATTATGCAGACAGACGCGACGCATGAACATCGGTTACGTTTCGATATTCACTATCAATACTGAAAGTCTGTAGTACATGTCAAATAAACTGTAGATTTTCAGTATTGGCAGTAAATTTGGGAACGTAACCCGCTTGTTTCTGCATTTAATAAATCTACTTGGTGCATACGTTTATACGACACCATATTGCACCGCAACTGCCCAGTAAGCATGAAATCATTAATATAACGTTATTACAGTGATATTTCATAACACGTAACGTTTACAAATATGTAGTTCTTGATGTATATATCGTCATTGTTAACACTTTACCGACCGCTAGCCTATTAATCGGCTTTTTGTCATCATTTCTCAGAAATCATCAAATTTTGTTGGAAGTATGGAATAATGACAAAAGAAACGTCAATATGATCTCAACTATACATTCTACACAATTAACGGAATCCAGAAACAGAAGTAAAAGATCAAACGGTCCCATACAGAAGCCTAATTCAATCGTAAATTATAACAAATATATGAAGAGCGTAGATTGCGCGGACCAATATCTATCGTATTATTCAATTTTTAAAAAAACAAAAAAATAGACTAAACGAGTTGTAATGTTTTTCATCAACTGTGCACTTTTCAATACATTTAAAGCATACACAGTTCTCAAGGGAAAAAATATTACGTACAAGAATTTCCTACACAAAGTGGCAGTTTCGTGGATAGAAGATTGTGAAACTAATTGTACAGAACAAGATGACGATCTACCTAATTCTGAACCCACAAGAAGAACACCCAGATTAGACCATCCCGGAAGACTGTCGAATTTCGGAAAACATAAACTTATAAATATAGCGACCAGCGGTCGAAGTGTAAAACCTCAAAGACAATGTAGAGTTTGTGCAGTTCAAAAAAAAAGAAGTAGAACATGTTTTGTCTGTCAATTTTGCAATGTTCTTCACAAAGGCAATTGTTTTGAACGATATCATACTTTTAAAAAATATTAAACTATTTCTTATTTGAAATATGTCAATATATAGATTATGGTATATTATATAACTATTTAATGAACTCTATATTATATAACTATTATATTATATATACTATATTATATAACTAGTATATTATATAACTATTTAATGAAAACCGTTGTAATAGATAAAATAAATATAATTCAGCATTAATATCATCAAAATAAAAGAACTTATTAAATCGAATTATCCTATAATAACAGAAAGCGGGCAATTTTATCTGAGCATACGAAAAGCACAGATACTCCCGCGCGACAGTTTAAACCGAAACAGAGCCGACACCAGGGAGGATTTGCGGCCGAGCGGCCGGTCGGACGTGCGTATGCTGTTGAACTGCTAGCGGTCGGTAAAGTGTTAATAATATTTGACTTAAACATTAAAGATAATATTTATGCAATATGATCTTAACATTTAAAGATATTATATTATCAACATTATATTGTAACAGTTTGAAAACATTTACAAAATATTATGTCAAAATGTTAATAAAATACATGTAAGATCAATGTTTCAAAAAATTGATTTAATGTTTTTCGCTTACTGGGTATCTTATCTCGGGAGCTGCAATAGTCGCAGCGGCAATATGACCATTTATGACGTCATTTATGGCACGTTGTCGCAGCACACTGCATGCTAATAACGGAATAATTTTTTAATACTGCCAGCCTTATACCAACATATATCGGAACGCACCCTTAGAGCGGACGAGACACAAAAATTCGTGCGTACGTACTAAGCTGATGCGCCTCTGTCGTGGACGTCTGCAAGCCACTCTCGTGGTCGTTATTATTATTCGGCTGCACACCGTTGGTACTAGAATCTGCCACTGGAACAGGAAGGTAGACCGTACCTTGAAAAGCTACGGAATATAACAACGAATCACTACGTCTGATATCGTCTTCGTCTTGTAATAGTCTGTGGAGTGATGGTCATCCTGTACTTTATCGCTGTACTTCTGACAACGCTAATAGCGTTTCACAGTTGCAACAGATCCTTTTTACAGATCAGAATTACATATCGGAAAACGGGTTAGTGTATGCACCGATATGGCAAACTATTCGCAATTTATTTATAGAGCGGCTATTACGCGTCTGAAACGCGGCACAAACTGCGCTTTTTGTCGTTTAGTTTTCAGTTTTACAATTCTTAGTCGAAGATCTCTCTCTCTCTCTCTCTCTCTCTCTCTTCCCCTTTCTCTCCCCCTTCTTCCTCTCAATCATATGGTTTACAAGCAACTCAGAGTATGTCGCCCCAACATCATTGCAAGTCTGTTAGATAATTATTTAAAGAGAGAAAGAGAGAGAAAGAAACAGGGAGAGGAGTCCTCTTAACTGGCTTGTGACATCGGCTCGATGTTCCGTCTCAAGATAATCACGAAGTGAATAAATGAACTCAAGGAACTTTCGAATGTAAATACGATGAATCTTTTTACCATTTAACACCTTCTGGTTGCCGTTGGCGAGTCGATCGAGTTTTCCATGTTTCTCCAGGTCGTAGATCACGTTACTTCGCACTTGAGCGAACTTCTTCGTTAGGTAATAGTCGTATCCCGTGCCGAAGATCATTATTACCAGCACCGTCGCGCTGACACCGCTGAAACACATTGATCTTTTAGCCTTTCGCGCTTCGCTCGGCAGGTGGCTTGGTCATCGGTCTTTTCCGCGACTCACAACAGGATCCAGAAGACCGGATCCGCGTACATGTCATACAGATTATGCTGGTCCCGGACCTTCTCGACCGTCGAGTGCTTCATCACGAAATCGCTCGCGGCAAGCTTGCCGATCACGGCGACATCGGAGGCAGTGCACGAAAACGGCAGACAAACACCCAGGTGGATCACTCTCGTCTAAAGAGAGAAAAGTGGCGTTGTGGGAAATGGCGCGAAAGATGGTGAACGTGAATCACGTTACTCATTGCGTTGCCGTACTCACTGACGTGTATCGGGACGCGTTCAAGGAAAGTCGTATCATGTAGAAACCCAGACGATAGGGCGGCTTGTCGTCGAAAGTCAATGTTTCCAGCAGACCGGCGCCGCTGCTGCCCGTGTTGATCCTCTTACGCGGCTCCGTGTTGAATTCGCGCACCTCTTCGACCGACGACTCGGAATTCCTCTGCAAATAATCCTGTCCGATGTAATCGCATTCAGTGGCCGAGCCCGTGAAGTACGAATTACCCCAGAAGAATCCATTGGTGAATCTACCCGACGCGTCGTCCACTGATGAAAAACAACAAGACACGATAATTATTATACATTGCGATACGCGACCACGCGTGCTTTTTGTTTCGCAATAATTTTAGTCTCGAAGCTCTCGTTTGAAACTGCAAATGACGATGACGAGCGAGTACAACATCGCTGATGCGACGAGTCGTTTTGCGCTTGTCGCATCACATTAGAGTTTGTTGTGAAAAATTACGATCGTGAGCCGCAGGATCTGCCTTTTAGGAGATGAAAACGCGCACGCGCGCGCTGAGAGAAACACTTTCATCTGTGAAACCGTCGCGGCGATCGAGCCGGAAACGGTTGGCAGCGGTCGTCGTGAATGCGGCGAAAGTATTTCTATTCAAAGTAGGTCGACGACTCTACTCGTACGAAAGAGTGAAAATGAGGATCGGTTGCTCCGGGTCGAGAGCGACCCGGGTCGACGACCGTCTTAGAGATTTTCGACATTTGGAACTCATCCCACCTCATGTAGNCTCATCCCACCTCATGTAGCTCCCCCCCCCCCCCCCCTTTCTCTCTCTCTCACCCTCTCTTTCTCATGTGAAATTCTGATCTCACAATTAATCGTTCATGGGAAAAAAATCTTTGTTTAGTTGTATTAACCAGAAGGCGAAGAACCAGATGCGTTCTGGTTGAAGGAAACAGATGTTCTGCTTCTAATGGCCCGAAATGCAGTTCTTATAACCAGAAATTCTGTTTGTTTCAACCAAAATGTATTTGACTGTTCCTTCTCTTTCTGGTTAATACAACCAAACTTTTCTTTCTCCGTGTTGGTTTTCACTTCTATTCGGAGGCATATATGCATAAAAGAGAATACTTTCACAACTATTTTTAGTTATTCGCGTGACTCGTTGGCTCGTATGACTCGAATGAAAAGATTCTTTTCGCCCCGTATTTCTGACACCGAGACTTTGTGAAGTTTCGTGCAATTCGCCCGATCGTCCTCTCTATATATCTCGCGTGTGTAATTGGTCCTCACATTCCACTGATATGTAAATTTCTCGATATGTAAATTTAAAACAACTTTTCGGGTCCGCGATAGGGAGAAATCAGATCGTTCGGATGATTGTTTATGTATACAAATGGTCTCGGCGAGTCTCTCTTTTCTCTCGTATCGTCAAGCCGTCGTCCGGCAACTTGCCGCTGCGGCGCAGGCTATTATCTAACTCGCAATTAGTGATCTACGTTTAAATATCGAGATGCGGTGCTTTCCATCTGATTAAGTAACCGGGTTATTAAGTAACTGCGTAATTACTTCGCACACACGCGCTCAGCGGAGCACGCGAGTCGCGTTTTTCTCGCGAATGAAGTAATGTGCGTTCTCGTGATCAACGCGGCAACGTAACGCCGATATCGTTGCAGGAGGCGAGATACGTCATCGTGATACATCGGAGCGCCGCCGACGCGAAGTGAGACTTTCTCTATTCGGGAAGTAAAAGATATTATCTAATCACCAGCTTGACGGAGAATTTACGAGGCTGCGTTGCAGACCGCGATCACAAACTCGTTACGTCATTTGCGGCTGCATTGCAGATTGCTTGCCGACGTCACGTTTCGGGACGAAAAGAGTTTCATTCCTCTTTTGGCGTGCGCTTCTCAACGGGCTCTTTGGGTCTGTGCACTTCGGCTTCGTCGATCGTTTACCGTAATTTAAAAAATGCGGCACATCAATATTCCGCCTGCAATCGACTGCATAAGAACCTTCGCGCGGCGTCCTTCTTTTCAAAAGAGATAAAAGCCGAGTAAAAGTCGATTTCCTTGATCGCGTCATCGTCGTCGTCGTCGTGATTCATCTACTTCGGTATTTCCTCTCGCATTTGATATTGGGACACGTAACATCATTATTCATTTTCATGCCACTTTTATTATTGATTATCACACGGAGACATCGCCGCAAGATTCAGAAGCGCCGTCTTTAATTCTTACCGGGTTCTTTTATCTCACGAGGTTGTGAAGGTTGTACACTGAAAAACAATTCTGTGTTCAAGTAAATAATTACTCCGATACTTCTTAGCAAATTTTTATTTGGATCAAGTAAATATTACTTAATCCAAGTAAAAAATTGCTCAGAAGTATTGGAATTATTTACTTGAATCTGGCACTTCTTTTTTTGTGTAGGTTTGTCGATCACACGACAATAAGTGTCAACTAAGTGTCAACGAATGCGATCTTATTACTGAAAAGGATAGTTATGTTAAATGCACGACGATTATATAATTATTGTAGCTACTAACGGCATGAAGTCATACAAGTATCTGCGAAGTGTGGCATCGTGCATAACACACACACAAGAAAGGAGATATGGGTTATTTTTACATCTCAGACTTATCGTTACTCATGATAGATAGCGTGCGATTAGGAGAAAATTTATGCTCAAACATCTATACCATGATATTTAATTTTAATCCTCCGTTAATTCCAATATTTTTCATCCATGAATGATTGCAATATATCTCATAGATATTAAGTTGGTCAGAAAATCTTTTCGTATTTTACGCAAAAAGGAAAAAATTGTTTTTCACGAAAAGCGTTTTTATTTGAATCGTCAATATAGTCTCCACCTCGTCGACCAGTCTGATCGTCTTTTCTTATCGATCTACCAGCTTGAAAATTCCGTCCTTGAAAAAGGCGCTAATCCTGGAATTAAAGAAAAAATCCAATTTTCTTTGGACCTTATCTCCCGAATTGAATTTTTTTCCGTTAAGAAAATTTTGCAGAGGTCTGGAAAGATGATAGTTGGATAGCACGAGGTTAGGAGAGTATAGTGGGTGCTCGAGAAATTCCCAATTAAGCTCTCCGATTTTTCTTAACGTGGCTGCGCTCACATGAAGGCGAGCATTGCTTGGTGGAAGAGGATACCTTTACGGTTGACAAGTTGGGGCTCCTTGAGTTTTTTTCTGAAATTTCTTCAACTGCTGACAGTAGAGATTCGTATTGATCGTTTGGCTTTTTGGTAGGAGTTCATAGTGGATAATTTCGCTCACATCCATTACATATTAATGATCTTCTGCCCGTGGATGTTCCGCTTTGGAGTCCTCTGGGCTGAACTTCCAGGCTCACACTAACTTCATTTTCACATTATCATAGAAGATCCATTTTTCGTCGCACGTAATCAATTGATCAAAAAAAGTTTCATTGCGATGTCGGGCCAACATCGTAACGCACTTGGAGATGCGGCCAAGTTTGTTCCTCTCGCTCAATGCATGCAGCACCCACTTGTTCAATTTTGATACAAAGCCAAATTAGTGAAAGCTGTTCCATTAGATACTTCGAATTCTGCCTCGAGTTTGCGAGTGGTAATATCCGGGGTTTCTTTGATTTTGCTTCGCAAGCTTTCTTTATCGATGACCGAAGGCCTTCTGGACCTGAGCTCGTCCTCTACGTTAAAATCACCATTTCGAAATTTTTCAAACCAAAATTCGCATGATCTGACGGTGATCACATCTTGTCCGAAAGCTTCACACAAATTTCGATAGGTCTGAGACGTGTTCGTGCCCTTTTCAAACTCGTATAACAAAATTGGTCTAATTTGCTGCTTTGGAAGATCTATTTTGCGATTTTTTTGTAAACTCACAATAGCTCATAGGTGCTCTCTGTCTGCAACACTTTGTGCGGCGAGGTTAGATGAATTCAAAACAATCACCTTTTCCGCTCCCTCTTATGGTTTGCTTTGAATGCAGATACGCCAAGTAAGGCGACTCAAAATACGACGAAAAGACTCTGACCAATCTGATACATCAATTTTCCCATTATTTTCCTCTGCTTGATAAAACAATTTTTCTTTCATTAGCATTTAGCTAATAGACTGGTCGCTAAAATATATAAAAAAACAGAAATAAATGAAAAACAATTGACTAACACTAGGTATCTATTGGATATCGTGACTAACGGAGTATTGATTAAAATAACGGACTACACAAGTCGGTAAAAGTTGAAGTGTAATCGAAAAGATTCCAGGTCTCTCTCTCTTTCGACAGACGATTTCGAAAGTCGCTTTCGACGATGTTTGTTGACCTGTGTGCGACGAATGGGAGGCATGGGACGGACGTTGGATAAGAATGACAATGAATTTTCAGTCGTGAGTGAGTTACATCGCGGCATGCCAAAGTCAAGTTCAGACACGTAATCTCGATTCCATATAAAGTGCAAATACGCGCGGCGCAACACGCACGAGTTACTCGTTGGAGCTAGATTTTGCATTCGGTTTGTGTGCAACGATAAGAATCGTAAAGTATACCCTTTACTTGGCGCGTAATTAAAAATTGCACGTAATAACTCACTTTTACGAGAACGGTTTACACATTGCAAATACTGACGTTATTTATTTATTATTTGTGCGGAAATTACATTCGATTCACTCGAGTGCGCTAGCGAAAAGAAAAAACGGGCGTAACGCACAATTTCGAGTTCCTTCGGCTTTCCGAATGAGTACTGTAAGTTGTAGGTACGCCGTAACTGGTTCGTAATGAAAGGATCACATTCATTGCTTGCTTTAATACATTCACTGTCGAGGTCCTTGCATCGACGAAAGTTCATGGACTGTAGTTGCAACATTGCGCTGTTTCTCTGTGATCCCTGAAGCATTATTTCGCGTTGTTTAGACCCGAGATAGTTTTTTCATAACAGCACGCGGAAACGCTAATTGAGTGATTTCAATGATCAGTTGAGAAATGTTCCGAATAACGTGTCTATTATACGCTTTTTATGCTCAACTTTTGAGAAATAAATATCGTTTTCTAAATTTCGCGTATGTATGAAAGATATGCGGATATAACGAGAATTCACATGTGTTTACACCAGAGATAAAAATAATTCAACACCTGACGGTAACTCACTCGGTAAATTACGGTGATTTTGGAAATCTGGTAAAGTGGTAATTTCTACACAAATAGGCTGAATACAACCTATTTGCTCATGAAACTGTCGAAAACAACGAATTTTACTAAAGTTACCAATAAATTACCATTTTACCGTAATTTTACCGTAAGTAAGTAAAATTACTGTCACTTTGAATCTGACGGTAATTTTACATCTCTAGTCCACACATATAGCGCTTACTCTAATTATATTTTGTTAAGAGTTTCTCTGTCGTTAATTATTCGATGCGGCAATTTCATTGAGGTTACAACGGATTTCTCATATGGACATTTGGAAGAAAAAGTCCAGTCAGGAAATACCGTGTTTGCGTCCGTCGATAGCATTGAAGGCTAAAAAAGAAAGTGATCCTGCGAAGAAGGTAATGCTGTCGTGTAAACTCGTCGCATGTCTCATGCTGCTTCGTTATTCCCTTAAAAAAAGAAATTGATTTCAATGCATAGAATGAAGTTCGTTTTGTTTTGCAATATTGTGGCAAGAGTGTGGATAATGTGACATTCGGACGGACGAGGAAACTATACAATATATTTCCATCAACCGAGAGTGTCTATGCGCTGCGTATTTATTTCATTTAATTTGGCGAAATGCAACTAACTATACGTTTCACAGCGTATCTTCGGTCATCAAGATTATCGACTATTGTTGCGTGTCGATCTATGTAGCGTGTCGGAGAAAGTGATTCGGAAAGAGAAAGGCGTTCACGTATCCGATCGAAGTTAATGTTGCAATACTAATGTCCGCCTGGCATTGGCTTGTTCTGTTAAACTGAGCGAGGTCGTATAGCTGATTCGAAGCGAACATCCTTGAATATTATCTGCGAATATACGCGAATACAGAGTATCCTAAAAAAATATACACACACTTTGAATGATTAAGTTATTCATTTTGAACGATGAAGTTATTCAGTCGTTTATTAACATACAGTTTATTTTCCAAATTTAAAAGAATCTATAGAAATGAATAGTTTTTTTTGTCAACACCTGTTTTCAAACTGATGACCTTTCTGATCCAGGTATTACAGATAACGCGAAGCAATGGAATTGCAAATATCATGGATTGTTAAAATGTATACATTTTTTGGGACACCTTGTTTACGCAGTACGTGAAATTTGTTTCTCAGCCGGTATTCTAATGAGAAAAGTATTCGATTAAGGCTCCGGAGCAGTAAAATTAACATTGACAAAATAATGGGAAAAGAAGGTTCCGTGTTAAATTAATTTTGCGACTATTTATTGATTGTTCGAGTAAAAGAAAAAAAGTGTTAGTCCAATTTTGCAAGTGTGCTGAATCGATTACAAGTGTCATTTTCTGGATATATTTATTTGAATATATAACGCATAAAATCTTGACATGCATTTTCTCTCTTTTGACGTCATTAAAAAAGAACAGTTATAGCGACTATTTCAGAGCCTTAAAATTTATAATCTCT
This sequence comes from Dinoponera quadriceps, assembly GCF_001313825.1. Taxonomy (NCBI): domain Eukaryota; kingdom Metazoa; phylum Arthropoda; class Insecta; order Hymenoptera; family Formicidae; genus Dinoponera; species Dinoponera quadriceps. The sequence continues at coordinate 49,846 of NW_014554754.1, read as the reverse complement.
CTTTCTTTCTCTCTCTCTCTCTCTCTCTCTCTCTCTATAGAGGAGTATATTCACGTGAGAAGATTTTTGTTATAATTCATCCGTGAATTTTAACATTTCAATGTAATTTTCAACCTTTCGATCTTGATCTAAGATACGTTATGCTTGACTGGTCGGATTTATAGACGCTTTAATACTGTGTCTGTAAAGCGGATTTATTCTGCGAACCGTTATTCAATGTTTCAAACAAAATCACTCTCACCTACTGGAAATCGGAATGATATATGTACGGAATGTTCTTCATCAGCGCACATTCACGTCTTTCATAAAGTTTTATAAAATCTCGTCAACGGATAATAATAGTATTCTTTTTTTTGACCGCCGCTCATAGCGATATGACGTTAATATTTATCTTTCAGAATGCATTGATTCAAGAGAACTCGACAGAAGTACGATTGAAACAGGTTGAAAAACGACACGCATTTACAGCAAGGCTGGGCCAATGGATTCCAGTTAGATTGGCTCTTGAAACACGACGAGCACAATTCGTAAAGCGATAAAGAATTTTACAATCCGTCTGTGATTCACACGGATCATCGCGAGAGCTTCTCGCGGAGAGGGGCCGGGTAACTTTCTTTTTCCTGGCATGCACGAAAATACAATAACTCCGATACACGAAAGTGAAACGCATCCCGTTTCTAATGCAGTGCCTCAGCTGTCGTTTATGGTCGCGCGTATTGCAACAATAGATTGGCGCGTTCCGAAGAAGCGAGCCCATAATTGGCGGCTAGTGAAACGTGCCGGTCGCAATGATTGACTTTCTCGTTAGTTGACAATTGAGCAACACGCATAGATTTCGTTTGATCGAGTTCCGTTCACGATGACGTGTCCGACACGTATAAAAGTATACTTCACATTGAATAGTGCGTATGCCATTTGAAGCAATTGAGTGCACAATTTGCATGTCTGAGGCTGCGTAGTTTCTCGAGTGGCGGAGAATTTCTCGGCGTTCCGACGCTAATGTTAATTAGTAGATACAAAGGTGGATGGTTCATGTTTGTAAATGTAAAATGGATTACGAGCCGGGACGCGGCTCAAGTATGAGCAAACGCAGTTCCCAGTTTTTGGCTCGTTGTACGACTTAATTTATGATGTGGCGCATACTTTCTATTTCGTGTTTCTCTTCGGTTGATTAGCAGCTGGAACTACACGCGGGATTGTCACTTTGTCGGAAAATTAGGATGCTGTGGAAAGCCTCAGAGCGTTTTTTTTCATACTGGAAGAATCAACGAATTGAAGATAGATACGTAGATAGTTTACGCAATCCTCAGAATAAAATCCTCTCGGGTAAATAATACAATTTATACAAAAGCAATTGTTAACAAATGAGACCCACGACAAAAATAAAAAGTGAAAAACGAGAGTGCTCGAAGATTTAGACAGCATTAAATGTACCTAACATCAATAAAAAAAAAGAGAACTTAAAATATAAGTCCATAAAGTTACAGAATCAATAATTAATTGAAATAATTAAATAAAATAATTTTGATTTATTAGGTGTTCTGATTAATTTTGAGGGACTTTTTTGCAAAAAAACATATTTATTTTAGAGAGACGTAAAATTATATTTTATTCTAAATATTGTCTATAGTTAGATATAACTTTTTCCCATTTTTCTGGTAATAAGTGAATTCCGTGATAAAAAAATGTCCGTTTTTCGAAGCAATCTATTTATCAAGCCATTTTTTTATTTGTTTTGAAGTGCTAGTCAGTAAGGCTGTGCTGCAGCGATCGAAATAAGTGATAATTTGAAGAACAGTCTAATGAATACGCAGCGTACGGTAAAACCTTCTATTCAAGTGCCGATAACGTATTTTTAACTAGTTTTGATCGAACATTGTCGTGCAACAAATCACTACGTTTGAACTATTATTGGACGTTTCTGGTTCAAAGCACGATTCAAATCGATTAATTGCTGTTGATAACGCTCAACAGTAACTATTTAATTCGATTTCAGAAGCTCATAACATACGACGCCTTTCATATCCCTCCAAATTTACAACAAAACCTTATTTCCGTGGATGTTGCATTTTGGAATTGATGTCGATGGTGGGCCTAGATCTTTCCACGATTTTTTACGCTTAGGATTATTATAGTAGATCCATTTTTCATCACCAGTTACAATTTGATACAAAAATTGCTTCTTTTTGTGACGAGAAAGCAATGAAGTGCAAATGGTTACAGGATTTTGAATAGCCAATTCAAACAATTCGTGTGGAACCCACTTGCCTTCTTTTTAAATCTTTCCCATTGTGTGTAAACGGTTGATTTATCAACATTTAATGCTTTAGCTAATTCTTGAAGCGTTTGAACTGAGTTTTCATCTAACATTGCCTGCAATTCGGCATCTTCGAACTTTTTGGTTAACCTGAACGTCCTTTGTTTTTCAAATCAAAATCACCACTTTTGAATCGTCGAAACCAGTACTCACATGTTTTAACTGATGGAGCAGGCTCAGAATAAGTTTTTGAGACGAATCGATGAACTTCGGCAACCAGTTTCTTCGAATCAAAGCAGTAATAAATGACGAAAATGTTCTTTATCACGTTCCATTTTCAATCGCTCTAAAAAGTACGGTTATATTTACGAATACACATGACACGTGTCAAATTATTTGTAGAAATGTCTAAGCTTTGAAATGATGTGCCAACTTTCAAAATATCTCTTGTAGATTTGTAACTACAGCCATCTATAATGAGCCCTTAAAACTAACCAAAATATCTAAGACATGAATAGTTGAATAATTTAATTTAACGCAAAAAATTCTGAGTAACGCAGAATTCGGAGGAAACTATTAAAAAACGCAAAAAAAAACGCAAGAGAGAAAAAGAAAACATGGATAGTTTCCGAATTTCTGCTCGTTTTCGCAATTTCACATTAATCGGCATCGTGTCAGAAAAAAATTGGTTGGTCGAGGAGTAATTTCGACAGAGTCAAGAGCGTCGTAACGCTCATAGATTTATATCTTTTCAAAACAGTTACCCATTAGTTTCCAATTCTAATGTCGGTTCCAAATGGCAATGTGTCTGTATTAAAATTGCAAATCATTGCTGAACGTTAGAGAGCGCAAACATAAATGACATAATCGAAATCGAAATCGAGTGGCAGAGGTCGAAGTGAAATAAATTAATAATCCTGTTACATGTGCAACATATTTATTTTTATTTTATCGCTTTTCTTTCGACCGATATGTGTTCGAAAGCTGGTTGACAGCTTGTATGTGACGTTTAATTACGCTTCATATTCGCATCCAACATAGGCGTTTTACCAGTAGCGATTAAGCGAAAGCTCAGTTTTATTGTCAGGCCCTTGTCTGTTCGTTCGACTTCGCAATTAACACGCGTTGTGACGTAAGATCGTAAAACACACGAATTACTCAATAATGGCGCTAGCCGTATCTATACCGGAATAATCGCGGCGAAACTCTCTCCTGTGTGAGACCTGTTCAAAGATCTAGTTGTGAAAAATGAAATTTCTCCGACTCTTTTCGATTTTAATTTCGTACGAAAGTGGCGATTGCTTAAGCGCTTAACTTCAACAGCGACAACTGGTAGAAAATAAAAAGCAATCTCTCGGGCACGACGGGAGCAAGGATAGTATTCTGTATGCGTCGTAACTTGACGTAATTGTAATACACGCATCGTTGAAGAACGCAAATCATCGCACACGGAGTGGATCATACGAATGCTCGAGCGTAACCAGTGACGTTACGGTATTATAAATCGTCGCGTCCGACGATATAACAGAAGCGCTCTTCCGCAAAAGCGAAAGCTCGCGATTTCATCCCCGATCTTTTCGCCTCGTAATTCTCTTCCGCGTGGTGTGAATAGTGTAATTTCGGTAATAGCGATGTCAATTCGGCCCCCGTCTTCGACTTTCTAACTCTAATCTAAAGCTGGCGTGTCGCTCCTTATTCACGCGTGAGGATAAAGAAATATACAAATCGTCCTTTATCGCGTGCAAGCGTAATAATTTCGCCCGAAGGAATGATGAAACGGGGATAAGTAACATAGATGCATGCGTGAGGCGCGCATCACACGCGCGTATCGTGTGCTATATGTATGTGTTCGATGTGCGTAATTTTTTCGCGCGTCCTTCGGAGTCGGTCGGAGGGATCCGTTATGTAACCTGGACACAGATTGTGTCCCATCTTGTGATTAACGCTTTCCAAGGGTGCGAAGGAACAAGAGACAATCCGAGCGCGGAGATTGTACAACTTTTTTCGCGCTCCATCGAATTTCGCTCAGTGAGTTAACTTACGAATGCAACGACACGCGAATAACGGACATTGCAATCATTCGCGAAACAATTTCTGTGACCGAGAAACTTGAATATCGGTAAGCCGGAATTGAACGTTTCTGTCGTGAACGTAAATCCACTTCCGTCTTCCGCGAGATGTACGAATGTTCCTTCCGATATAAGACGCACACTTTCGCATCCGAGATAATATATCCGGTTGAAGTGAAAGAATCAGTTTGCGAACGACCAAACGCGCTGCTCTTCCGCTTGACTCTTGCCCGTCCGAGCGTGTCTCTCGTCTCGAAACGAAAGTCGCTGTCGCTGTTTCAGCACATTTCGACTAGTAATCGTAGAAACTAGGAAACGATGTTTCTTGACAGCGGAACCGGATGGAGCACGTGAGAGAATCACGCGTCCGAGACGAAGTCCCGAACGCACGTCGACGTGCGAGATGAATGGCTTATTTAAGAATCATTATACATACGATAACGTCTCGGACTTTCCTCGGTACGACAGCTCAGAGCCGGCACCTTTCACCTTTTCTTGCGCGCCGAGTCCACGAAATTTGCGAATACCGCAACGGTGATGCACGGGCTCGTGTGGAGCGTGAAAGTGGCCGTGTCGGTTAAAGTTTGCGCGGACGTTATTAAAGGTGGACGTTGAGGTGTTTTTCCGGCGGGGACTTCGAACGCGCGTTCGTTGTTTTACGAGCGCGATGATTGCCGACGATAGAAGAGAAAAGAGTTTCGGGGAGGATAATAAAGCCCCGAGCGGCGAAAGCATGAAGAGCGAGAAACGCGCGCGCGCGTTTCTATTTTTGCGAATCGCGGCGATGCGATTTTACGCTCCACCTAAATTACCACTTGTATCTCGCTACGGGATGGCGAAAAGAAAAGAAAAATGCGCCAAGGTAAACCCTGACCCACTTGAGCCGCGCGAGACTCTTGCCCGAATCGAGCAGGTGCGCCGGATTTCCAGGTAAGTTCCTGTAGGCGAAACTCGCACAGAGAAAGGGAGAAAAGGAGAATTGCGCGTGTGTCGATTACGTTGGAATATTTTAACTCGACGGACAGGTTGAATATCTCTTGGATATTCATGCGATCTTATTTTCAACCATTTTTTGAAAACGGATGAATGTTTGATCTTATCGTTCGTTTCGCTCGTGATTAACGATACCGGAGCCGACGTGAAGTTACGCCCGCGCGATACGTGATTCCTGGTCGCACGAATTATCTCTTGTTTTATCTGATAACACTAAGTTACGTTGACGGACGCTTACCGGTGGAATTGAAATTTCGCACGTTCCTCGGGACTTGCAATCAACTTGAATCGGTAATTCGATGACAGATATGACAAAAGTGTCAACAATAAATACTCTTGACATTCTTTCTCGAGACACGTATGCATTTCTTACGGAGCGCGAGTTCTGCCGCAAGAAATACGTGACCGAATGTAATCTTTCGTGCTGGATAAAGAAGAAGCTGATAAAAATCGCTCGCAAAACATCTCTTTATCGCTTACGCTGGATCCAGAAGTGAGAACAATTGTGCGACCAGAAGTCTCGGAGGTGTTCCTGTTTACGAGATGAGCGCATTTCGCTTCGAGAAAGGCGCGCGCGCACGGTGCATAATGCGCTCGCTTAGCGAACGTGCGAAAAGTGGTATTGACCGAGGAAAGTGAAGCCTCGGAAGCGAGAGAAGGACGCGAACGGCTCTCTCGAGGTCTCGGCGCGTTCGATAACGACTCTTTGTGTCGCTAAAAGTGAAACCTTCCACCGACGAAAGTGGGCAAACCGTGGGGGTCCGGAAAGCGGACGCTTCGTTCGTAGCAACGTATGCGCCCGCGACGGTCCGGTTCACGAACATGTTCTGTTTCTACTCGATAACGGCTCTGCGCCTGTGATCACCGTACTGCGGAGTAGCAGTAGCGGCGGGTTAGTGTCCTCGAATTTGCGATGCTAATTTTAACGGTAAATGTATCTCGTCGAGTTCGCAAACGATCTTCGCTCGAGGGGAGTCGCGGGACATCTCGTCGTCGTACTCTTTGATACGGTGACTCTTTAACACGGGAGTCACATCCAGTGGAAATTGTCATTAAGAATGAGACGAGTCGATTCTCAGTCAGTTTCGTCGAAGAATCTGTGTCGTTGGTATCACGACACAGATTCGCGACTTTAGGGACAGCCTTTTTGGGCGTTCTACAATCCGTGACGCAATCGGTAAAAGATCAGCTCGCGTCTCACCGAATGATTTAGCACGATTATTCCCGGCACAATGCAACGTAGAAAGCTGCATCAGGGAGAAAGTCGCGGCGCATAGGAAGTTACATACGCAGCGCGTACGAAGTTATCGGATACGAAGAAAAGCTGTGATCTAATCGATTTAAAAATTAGATATCAACGCAACGACAAACGTAATTGATTATGTAAATTCAAATTCGCCCGCGACACGTTTGTGACGCAAGAAGAGAAACATTACGGTTGCATGATCGGTGTGCATCAATCGTATTGATTAAATGAAATTATGAACCTTTAGTGTCTCCGTTTCGTCATAATGCAAGCTACGCGCTTGGCAGCAACGGTAACCTTTCCGTTAGATAATTTTTATTTCGTAAGAGTAATGTAAAAGTTATATGACTATTAAAAACCATTCAAAGAGTTACACTTAATTAGAACGTTGTTCAACGAGAACGGCTTGGTGACCTCCCTTTCTTTTCCTCATTTACATTTTATGAAAAAAAACCTAAGCGATAACTTGTGCTACTTGTAAAATGAAATCATATAGCGTATGAAGAATATATAAAATATTTGTTGCTTATTTTAACGTTTTCTTGCCCGGACGTTTGTTAATCCTTCATTCGTATTTGTTTTTTGATATTCAGTATAATGAATTTATGAAAGCCGAGTAACTGATATTGACTTGACTGAAATATAAGTAAATGTGCTTATCCGATATGTACAGATATTATTGTTTTGAGAATATATAAATGAGATACATTTGGAACATGTCGCAATTTTTAAAATATATAATTTAAGGGCGATAATGGAAGAAAGTGCATTGATTTTGCATTTGAAGAAATAAATGATTTTATATGCTCTAAAAAAGGAATTCTATGTTCATATATGTGCAATAATTCCAGATTTAACAACAGAATTTTTATCTTTCAATCAGGTCAATTTATCTTATGAGTATTAAAGTAGGGTTAATGGACTTTGTATACTTGGTTTTAATATGTTGAACACTTTTTTTTTCTCGACGTAGTTTAGAGTGTAGCCGATGTCCAATAAAACTTGTTTTTGAATAATTCTTACAAGTTAAAATCTCTCATTAGACATCGGCTATGTTCCGTATAGCACCGAGAAAAAGGTGTTCGTATTGAAAATAAAAAAAAATGAAGTAAATCGTATTGAAATCAAATATAGATCGGCGCGGTCGGTAAAATATCAATTTAAGGCTCCAGAGTAGTCGTTATATTTGGCCTTGTTTAATAATGTCAGAAGCGAGAAAACGCCAAGATTTTTTGTGTTATACTTTCACGTAAAAAGATATATCTGCAAAATGACATTTGTGATCGATTCAGCACATTTGTAAAATTGGACGAACATTTTTCTTTTACTCGAACTAATCAATAAATAGTCGCAAAATTAATTTGACATGAAACCTTCATTTCTAACTTCTTTCTCATGATTTTGTCAATGTTAATTTTACGACTACTTATTGATTATTCGAATAAAAGAAAAGTGTCCATAAATTTCACAAATTTGCTGAATTTGCTGTCACAAATGTTATTTTGTCGATACATCTTTTCATTTGAAAATATAATGCAAAGAATTTTGGCATGCGTCTTTTCGCTTTTGTCATTAAACAAGGACAGTCCCAGCTACTCCAAAGGGTTTTAAAACTGGTCGTACATGGACGTAAAATTTGATACGCGCACGGAAGTATCCTCGACGTTATTACCGCCGCAGTAGAAAAGATCGACTATGGTCGTACTGCGATAGCGAGCTTGCGGAACTGCATTCGCTGATATAGCAGACGTCGGAGCGAGGCTTAATTAAGTTCGATATAAAAATACACCAATTTACGATGAATTAGATTCATATAATCGAACCGTTGCGGTCTCGAAAAACTCACCTTTAAGAGCCCACAGTTCCTGATTCTTCAAAGCTCCGACGTATGTCGTGATGTCTTTGCCACATTGCTCACCGACGGTGTACCCATTCTCGGCCCAATTTCTCGCCAAGTTACGCGCACTGAAAATATCCAGCGTTTCCGACAGGCTAGTCCAATTTTTCTCGACGACATTGTTGATCGCCGGCAGACTTCTGACACGAAGATTCGATTCTTCCGGCGCGGCACCGCCCGGAGTATCGGTCGATACTTCCTCGGCGTGGATCGAAGAAAGCACAAGCAGAGCGACGAATGGCAGTCGCATCGCGCCCCGCATATTCAGCTCGAAAATGTTCACAGAAAAGACTTACGATTTACGTCCACGCTAAGCGTACTCGCGAGCAATGAGGAAGATTGGTCACTGCACATGGATCCACATCGTCGAAGGTCCGTACGAATCGTTCGGGATCGATCGCGATTTTTCCTCTTGTGGCTGGGTCGATCCTCGCGTCTGGTCAACGGTCCGATATGGTACGCGTTGGATAATTCTCGCGCGAATGAAGTATCGATTCTCTGTCAGGAAACTCGTGACATTGTCAGGAACGTTACGCGATCCCCACTTACACTCAGAGCGCGCTCCTAAATTTTATCACTCGGATAATTGGACGATCCCGTTTTCTTCTCTCGATTCAACCGAGTTGAAATTACGTGAAACTTTGAATATGAGTCTCCGAAGCGATCATCGAAATATTTCCCTGGTAACGCGACTTTCTCAAGTTCATAGTTTCTTCGAGACGTTGCCGTCGTTGCATCTGCCCTTGGAAAGAGGGAAAAGGGAGAAGAGGAAGAGAGAGAACGAGGAAGGGAATGTATGAAGTATGACGGAGTGAGAATGACTTCGGCTGAATCCTTCTTTCCCGCTGGATGACCACGGATCAACTGTATCGTACCTGTAGTCTGTAGCGCGACCGATGGTTTTGAAACGTCTCGCGGTACCATAATGAAGGATGGTGGGGCGGCACGTACGGAGTGAAAACTGAAAACCTTTAGACCCATGTTGCGACAACGTGAATTCGTCCATACGTGTGTCGGCGCACGTCTAACGTTCAGCGAAAGACATTCTTCTTCCCCCTTTTTTTACCTTTTTAACATTCAATTATCTGCACACACAATCACGTTGTCGGGCTAATGGAATTGTATGTAAGAGAGAAGCGAGCACACGCGATGAAAACCTGCTGCTGAGTATGCAAATTACAGTCGGAATCGTCGTGATCGAATTCATCGTGGATCCCGGCATTGATGTTTACATTCGTACGACGGAGAAGCTCGGAGTGGAGAATATTCGTCGTTAGAATTGTGGGAAGAACTCTGCTCAAATTCCGCTTGATTAGATATGCGGAAGAAACGGTACGTTTATGTTTTACGTTTATTTACATGTTAAATTTATAAAACAAGATTCTTGAGAAAACGATCTTGTATAATGCTTCCTCGTTTGGAGGGAATGAATTTTGCTTGAGTGTAAAATTCCCCCCCCCTCCCCCCAATATCGGATGGTTACGTGAATATATATATAAAAATGTGACATTAGACGTTATCGCTTAAGCATTAAGTATATTACACAATTGTAATTCCGGTTTCGCATTTTGTGTAATGTGTAAGAGAAATGGCCATTTACCTTTTTTGTTCCCGTGAAGAAAGCGTTCGAGAACGAGTATTACATATCGTCAAAAAACAAAAACTTCACTCGGACCAATCGATGTATTGTTCGTCCTATATGTAAATAAACGTTTCTGTCTCCGATCAAATTATCACGTTCAAATTATCGTCCAATTATCAAATTATCGTCAACATTTCCAAAAGCGAATGGAAATTTTTGTTAAAAACACATACGGTTAAATATGTAACAATTTCAAGTGTTAATGCAGCACAACAGCACAACGTCTCAGTGCGGAGGCCTACATTAGAGTTGCTTTTTCAAAACAGATATTTCCAATGATCTTCTTAAACTAATACATATACAATGCATACGAGAAAACTAAACCTGGTAATTTATTCATAATAATTTATTTATAATTTATTTATAAAATTTGATGATTTATTTATTTATAATTGTTTATTATATAGAAAGGTAATTATAGTTGCCTTGCGGCACGCCTCCTACAAATGTCTATTGCTCCGTTGTTTTTACGTATTTCGAATAAATTTCCTAGAAATTTACTTTTGAGACCTTAAACATTAAAAAGTGCAAAAGAAAGAAATCGATGATTTTGGAGATTCAGACTAAAATATAGCCTCTTAACCGACGCGAGTTGCCGAACTACTGACGTATAAGCGTAATAACGAAGAAAATTTCTTTTCGATAGTGTTGAACCGGCGTTGACCACAATATTCCATTTCATATTATTATGTCTGACTGAAAAGAGAGAAATTTCATCAATCCGTGTCGATCCGACGATTCACCGCTGCCGCATTTGCCGATTATACAGAAACAACTTTATCCGCTGCTTCTTCCGCTGATTTTAATTAAAATAAATCTGACGAATCGATTGAAATGAATCGGTTACACGCCAAACGACTTGCAGCAGGATGCGGTGCGAGCCATGCCATGTTTTAAGATAACGAATTGCAAAACTTTCAGCGCGTCGCGTTTCGCATGAGTTCGTGCCGGATTAACGACGGAGCCCAGAAGTTTCACCGTGAAATTTCATACTATTATAGAACGTCTCCTTCTCTCTATGCTAATCTTTTGACAGACTATTATTGGCTGTCCGGTCATGCTGAACGTTTTTCTTTTCTTACGGGGAATCTTACGCTGGTGATTCGCAGATGCTCATAGTCCCTCTTAATGCCGCGGAAGCCGTGTAAAAGTTCCGCAAATAGCGTCAAGGAGGATGCTGTGTCACGAAGAAACAATCGTTAACAGGAACATCGTAAATGTGGAATGAGCGGAGCGCGGTAATAAGCAGCGCGAGAGATTGCCTGCAGGTCGGAATATTGTCCTATTGATATAATTGTTATATAAGCTCTATCTCGGCGGTATAATTTCTCACTGAAAAAGCGCCATTTTTCTCGCAATTATTTTACGAAAGCAGTCTGTGTAGTGTCTTTAGCATTATAGAGATAAAATATGTAATACAGTCTTACGTGTTTTTGTTGCGCACATTATATATATATATATGTATATATAACACATTTTTCTTTTTATATGTTCGGCCTACTGCTTCTTGCGCTTATGAGCTCAGACAGAATAATTAATTCCTCGTTAACTATTGCAAGTTTTGCAAAATGATACATGACTTTTCTGCTCAGTTTCACACGTTCTACTTGCACATCACGAGAACCGAGAACGGGACAACATATCCATTCTATATGTTCATGAAATTTATGCATTGAGTTCTGGGACACCCTGTATATGTGTATACATATATACAGACAAGGGGACTCATGCTAATCAAGCACTCCGAACGTGAAAGGCAAGGAGACTCACACTAATCAAGCATGTGCATTCACATTTACATACAGATACAATAAAAAGACAAATGAAGATGTGAGTTAAGGAATACATATATACAAGGTGTCCCACAATTCAATGCACAAATTTTATGAACACGTAAAAAGGATTGAAATGAATAAAAATGTCTTGTACTATTTTATAAACAACATGCAAAATTTCGAATTATTAAGTATTGAAAATAGCCACGTAGGGGTCTTCTTTAATTAATAACTCAAAAGTTTGAGTATTATTTGCAAAATAGTAAGGACTTTTTCGTTCAGAGTGGCTTAATCTACAAATATATGACAGCTGTTGTACTTATTGGCAGGTTCGAGGTTCAAGATTTAATATACTAGTGTCTATCATTAGTACAACAGCTGTGACATATATGTAGATTAGACCATTCTGAACAATATATATATATATACGAGGTCTGTTCAAAAAGTATCGCGAATTTTGAATTTCCGCGAGTTACGTATATTCGATTTTCGATTTTTTTGTGGCGTTATGTTGGTACTCATGTCTCTCACTTATGCCGACAAGTTCGGCCATTTTGAATATTCAGTTTATCTTTGACAGCTGTTTTGCTTGGACGTGTTTTGGCTCGTCTTTGATTTTTGCTTATTCCAAAAAATGGATCAAAGAATCTAACAAAATTAAGTGCGCGGACGCATTCCGAATGTTGACTGTGGCATATGGTGAAGCTACCTTGGACCGAAGCAACGTTTATCGGTGGTACAAAATGTTCTCAGAGGGCCGAGAAGATGTGAACGACGAAGAGCGTGCCGGACGCCCGAGCACGTCAACAACAGACGAAAACATTGATGAAGTGAAGAAAATAGTATTGGCCAATCGTCGAATCACCGTTAGAGAAGTTGCTGAGGACCTAAACATATCGATTGGCTAGTGCCATTCGATTTTTACTGATTTGGGCATGAGGCGGGTCGCCGCGAAATTCGTACCAACGCCCCTGCTCAGATATCGTTGCTTGTGCGCGAATTTTTGGCCAAAAACAACACACTAATGATGCCGCAGCCACCGTATTCCCCAGACCTGGCCCCCTGTGACTTTTTCTTGTTCCCGAAACTGAAGAGGCACATGAAAGGACGACGCTACGCTACGATTGAGGAGATAAAGACGGCATCGAAGGAGGAGCTGAACAAGATCACAAAAAATGATTTTTTGAAGTGCTTCGAGGATTGGAAAAAACGTTGGCACAAGTGTATAATATCTGATGGGGATTACTTTGAAGGAGACAAAATAGATATTCATGAATAAATAAATAATTTTTGAAAAAACACAAAATTCGCGATACTTTTTGAACAGACTTCGTATATAACAAATCTACCAGAGATATTTTAAAAGCTGGCGCGTCATTTCAAAGCTTGGATATTTCTACAAATAATTTAACACGTGACATGTGTATTTATAAATATAATTACACTTTTTAGTGTAATTGGAAATGGAACGTGATAAAGAGCATTTTCATCATTTATTACTTTACTGTTTTGATTCGAAGAAACCGGCTGCCGAAGTTCATCGATTCATCTCAGAAACTTATTCTAAGCCTGCTCCATTAGTTAAAACATATGAGTACTGATTTTGACGATTCAAAAGTGATGATTTTGATTTGAAAGACAAAGAACATTCAGGTCAACAAAAAAGTTCAAAGACTGCAGATTGTCGAATTGCAGGCATTCAGTTCAAACGTTAGGTGAAAACTTAGCTCAAACGCCTCAAGAATTAGCTAAAGCATTAAATATTGATAAATCATCCATTTCTGGTCGTTTGCACGCAATGGGAAAGATTAAAAAAAAAGCACATGAATTGTCTAAATTAACTATTCAAAATCGTTTAACTATTTGCACTTCATTGCTTTCGTCACAAAAAGAAGCAATTTTTGAAGAAAATCAAATAATAGTGAAGTTCATTTTTAAAATACATCAAACTTTTATTTCGGTTATATGAAGGTCACTATTAATTTCTTAAATGGAATACTCTACTTTTGATAGCAGATTCTTAGAGCTGACATTGAAACGTTTCTAAAATATAATTAAATTCCCTACCGTTAACACTAGATTTACGGACTGAGCCAATTTGACTCATTAAAATTTTGATTACTATATATATATAAAATAAATATTATTTTTTAAAAACATGTTGGTTTTTAGTTACGTAATGAAATATATGTAAATGTTGATTCCTCTCCCCCGCAGATCCCTTCATTTCGCATTATCGAATGTGGTATACGTATTTTTACGGTTGTGAGCCAATTTGACTCATAAAATGATTTAACAGTTAATCGCATAACACATGAAATTTATAGCTTACATCAGGCTTGGGCAAGTTGCGGCTTGCAAGCCGCACGTGATTTGTTTCTCCTCTAATTTGTTTCTCCTCACATACAATGTTTGTGTGTATGAGAGCCATCCTCACTTGTTTTCGCTACTCCGCTACATTATCTTTCTTTTCTATCCACTTCTGTGATCAGTTCGATTTATACATCGCGTGTGAACAGAGCATTTTTAGTGAATAAATATAATTTTATAAAATCCATTTTTTGCAACAAAAATTTGATCCACAAAGGTAATTTTGTAATTTATTTGTAATAAGTATTACAATTGATATTTATTTTACATCTGGTTATCCAGGGTTGTTATTATGGAAAAAAATCAGAAAAATTTGCTTTTGTTGAAAAAACTAATCAAAATAAAAAAAGACCAATCAGATAATGAATCGGATGTGGAACTATGTGATAACGAAATTGAAATAGAGGAGGAAGCCAATGGAATTGAATTTTCAAGCAGTGAAGATGAAGATCTTCGTTATATAGCTCCTAGCAAAAAAAGAGCCAGGATTATTTCTGATTCTGAAAGCGGAAGTGAAGATGAAGTTTTTCGTTATATACCTCCTAGTAAAAAAAGAGCTAGAGTTATTTTTGGTTCTGAAACCGAAAATGATTTAGACGCTATCGATACATCTTGTAATAAAGAAATTTCAACCGAAAAAGCTGCTGATGGAACTTTATGGGAAACATTGAAAGAAGGTAGAACTGTAGGTAGATTACCGGGTTATACCATATTCAAAGACGTCTCAGATCCAACTGCCTATGTTAAAAGGCATATTATGCTTGGTTCGGTAAGTAGCGCTTTCAATTTGATAATTGACGAAGGTATGATGGAATACATAAAATCATGTATCGAACTCGAAGCTCGTAAAGTTTTGAATAAGGAATGGACGGTTACAAAATCACGATTATGGACCTTTGTAGCAATTTTGTATGCTAAAGGAGATATGAGGCAAAAAATTTAAAGTGTTCATATTTGTGGTCTACGAAGTGGGGTCCGGCTTTTTTCTCCCAAACAATGTCTAGAGATAAATTCATAGACATACTTCGGTTCATACGTTTTGATAAAAAAAATGAACGCAGTGAAAGACTAAAAACAGACAAATTTGCTTTGAATTCAAAAATATGGNAAAAATATGGAATAAATTTATAGAGAATAGCCGGGTTTGTTACAATCCTGACGCAAACATAACAATCGATGAGCAATTGTTCCCTACTAAAGCTAGATGCCGATTTATACAATACATACCAAATAAGCCGGATAAATTTGGCATCAAATTTTGGCTGGCATCCGATGTTAGAAGCAAATACCTTGTAAATGGTTTTTCGTACTTGGGCAAGGATGAAACCCGAGGATCGAACATTTCCCTGAGCGAATTTGTAGTGACTAAGCTTACAGAACCATATCTAGGTTGTAGACGAAGTATCATCACAGATAATTTTTTACAAGCATTACACTTGCAAAAAAGTTACTTGCAAAGAAAACTATTTTAGTTGGCACTATACGTGCAAACCGAAAAGAATTACCTGAAATTGCGAAAGCTAAGAAAGATAAAATGACACGGTTTTCCACAAAACTTTATAAATCTGAGAATTGTACTCTGACCATTTATAAAAGCAAGCCTAATAAAAAAGTTTTACTACTAAGTTCAAAATATAAAAATATAATAATTGAAAAAAATACAAAACTTAGTCAATCTACTAAATTTTGGATTTTTTCAACAATCGAATCTTTCAAACGCTTACGCCCACTTTTCAATTCAAGACGAGCTCCGTATCCCGAAGTTTCGTGTAACTTTTTTGCTCGTGAAGCCATTCGTCGAGATACATTAAATTCTTTTCTCATTTGTCGGATGCTCCAAGATAAAGGTACTGTGGTTAAAAGACTAATTTTACGAGAACGAGTAACTTCATTAGAGATAGCAAGCCTTAAATCCGCAATCCAATTTTCATCCATAGAAAGGTGACTGCTGGATTTCTGTTGGCTGTACTTGTCCACTGATTATATGTTATTACTGAAATTTCCGAGTCTTTTAACAAAATTTGAAGTTTATCAATAGTGATACTTGTACCGGGGCATTTCTCGCAATCGTTGAAATAACAGTCTGGAGTTGGACTCCAGCCAATAATTCGAATCGTGATTTTTTGGCAGGTGAAACTTCAAAATCCTACAATAATAAATAATAAAATACAATAATAAAGTAATAAATATATTTTTTGACTCTTTACGATACTAAATAATAATTTGATAAGAATTAAATTAAATATTTTAAAAAATTGAATGATTTCGCAATCTGAATCATAGATAATCAGTTTTTTGTTATTGCACTTGCTTGGAATAAAATATTTGCTTTGTTTCAAATCCAACAAAAATTTTATTATATAACATTATAATTACCTTATCATTGATATTAGGATCTTCATCTTCGTCATCTTGTTCGTCACTATCTGTCTCAAGAATCGGAGAGTTTCTTTCAAATGTACTATTTTCCGAGACTAGTTGTAAATTTATGATATTAGATTGCCTGTATATTTGACTCTTGCAAGACTTACAAACATATATCCAACTAAATTTTTAAATTTTTCATCCCATTTTTCTGTAATTAGAACATTTTTATAAACACATTTATGATCTTTTTTTTTCAATGGATTACAACAACTGTTAGTTCTTGGCATTTTTTAATAATAATATCGTCTAAATCACTACTGATAAACCACTAAGATCTATGCTTAAGACAACAATAAAAACAGTAAAAAAACGAAAGAGTGGATAATACTTAGTATGAGCGCCGATTCCGTGCAAGTTTAGACCGTCCGGTGCTTGCACGCACGGTGCTACGGGAAGGCTCTCCCCTGCCCTGAACGCTGAGGTTCCATGTCGGATCGAGGGGGGTTGCCCGCCAGCGACCTACTTGGCCGGCGATGTATGCTGTGCCTGAGGCGTAGAGGTCTCGTACGACCTCTACCTTGCCGTTGGCGTTCTTAGGATGCTACGCGAGCCGTCCCCCGTCAGCGATCCACGGTTGCTGACGGTGGTTAGGGGGCTGTTATATGTCAGAACGGGGGTCGAGACCCAACCACTGTGCCCGATGCGAATCCTCTGGGTCCTTAGTGACCCAACGATGTCGACAATGGAAGTCGGGGATTTAGCGAACTTCTCCAAGAAGTGCTCCCCTCCCCTCCCCCCCATGTACCCCACGAAAAGGGCTTCTCCCCCTCCCGTCGGTAACTGGGGACGCACTCCAGGAATCTCCTCAACCCCGAGGGTAGAGAATATATAATATTTGGAGACCCCGGGATTACCTCTTTATACACCAGACGAGTTGCCAAGGCTCCGCGCGATTACACCGAGGCGCAGCGAACGGTGCTGCCCGCACCGAGCAGTGCCGGAGAAATTTGGTCTTTGGCTAGAGCACGTCCTTCTGACCTTGCGGAGAGACAGTTGTGTGTGTCTAATCCGTTTCTGAATGCAATGCTACGTGGACGAGAGCGCGCGCGCTCGTGGATCTAACTCGACAACCTGAGTTAATTCATCTCCCCGTCACTGATTCTCGATCAACAGTGCCGCCCTCCCGGCTGAGTTACTTCCTCGCCAGACGAATTTCCTGGAGCCCTTCCTCCCTCAGTCTTGGAAGAAGATCTTATGGCGTTTACGGCTATGAGTGCGGAACGAGGTCGGGTACCAGAAGGAGTTTGATTTACTATCAAAAGACGACCGTCGTACAACCCCCGAAAACGACATACTCAAAAAAAAGAGAGCCATTGCTCACTATTCCATCAACTATGACAGACGAGAATAGCCTCACCGAGTGTTTGTACAGAGCGCTCTTATATATCCACCAGCGAGCGAACTCGCTCGCGGGCTGATCACCCGGGCGACGCGCCGCCTCGCGGCGTGCGCCGCTACCTACGGCAGCGAGGGTCCAGCGCGCACGAGACCATCTCGCCTGTCGCGCTGCAACACTGCGGTCGAGCTTCGCTCGATCCGCAACACACATTTGTGTACATTTTCATCAGAATTCTTCGCATTGATTCAATAAATATTAAAAATGTTTACTTTCTTGTTGTAGACACAGTTGCAATCTTCGCTGAAACGCTCGACGAACTATTACCGGTTGTTCTATCGTAATTATAGAGCAGGCTTGTCGAATTCTGCATTTTATATCTTCCGTTGTCATTAAAGCAGTTGCCATGACTCGACTTTTAATGGTACTCCATAGAAAGTAATCAAGTGACGTTAAATCTGGAAAACAAGGAAGTCAGTGCACTACATTCCCTCGTCCTATCCATTTCTGAGGGAAAATCTTTTGCATTTTCTGTCGAGAAATCCTTGCATAATGCGCTGGTGCTCCATCATGTTGTATCCACATGTTTATGCGTAAACCTAGTTCTTTAATAGTTGCGTGAGTATTTCTCTATAAAATTTGTATGCACTTTGCACATTAAAGGTGTTTAAAATCCACGATGCCATATCAGATATTCAGAGATCAAAGGCGTTGAAAATGAATAATTCGCATCCACAACGAGAATTCTCAACCGCCCAATAGTACATGTTATGCCTATTCACTTGTCCATTATTACGGAAATTAATTTCATTGGAAAATAAGACATGTGAAAGGAAAGTTTGTTCCTCATTAATCATACGTAACATAATATTGTTGATTTATGCGACTTGTAAAATCAAGTTCTAAATTTTGATGTAAGTGAATGTGAAATAGATGAAAATTGTTTTCATGTAGCATTCTGAGTATTGAACTTTTGCTAAATTCATTTTCCCTCTTTAATTAACTAATACCAACCATAAAATTCGATTGAACATCACTAGTAGCTGTTTTCCTTCGTGTTTTTTTTCCTGCACTGTACCACAACTAATAAAATATTCCGTTAGCTGTAAATGCTATATGCGATTTTCTTTCGTGATTTCAGGATAACGTTCAGCACACATATTTGCTGTTTGGCAATAGTTCTTCCTACACTCTTCTAATACAATGAACATATCAAAATATTCCTGATATTGCCGATCCATTACGATAATGACTAATTCATAGCTAATGAAAAAAATTATTACTCAAGATGAGAGATAAGGGGACTTATGCTAATCATGCATATCGAACGTGAGAAGCAAGAGGACTCACGCTATTCAAATACAGCGAACGTGAGAGACAAGGCCACTCATATTAATCAAGCACGTGTGCTTACATTTATATATAGATACATACAGAAAGATAAATGGATGTGAATAAAGTCTCGCAATCTTTATCATTATCTGATACGCATTGAATAATATCAACGCTACTGTAATATTAAAGACTCATAAATTAAGAAGTTTTTACATAATAATCATAAATTAAGAAATTCTTACGAAAGGGGATTTAATTATATTGTTACGCCCATGTCTTAATGCCCGCGTTTTTAGCGCTCTGAACGTACAGCTGATTCTCTTGACAACGAGTCGTAAACAACAGATGATCAGCGTTGACCGATAAACAACAGATTTGAGAGATTCTCTCTGGGGCGGTTGAGTTGCCGTGACGTGCGCGTCGATCTTTCGAGAGAGAGAGAGAGAGTTTGAGCCTGCGTGTTTTCTTGTAAATAGCAAATATATAGTTGAAGTTGTTTCCCATTTAACGTTGTCTCGTTTTATTTCCCGCGCGAACGTAACAATATCATTTTGGAAACGTTCCGATGTCAGCTATAAGAATCTACTATAAGAAATAGAGCTATTCTATTTAAAAAATTAATGACGACCTTTGTTTTTTTTTAATTACTTACTTTGATTTTTTTTTTAATTACTTTTTCACTATTATTTGATCTTTGATCTTTGATTTTCAAACCATAACATTTTGTCTTAAATATTTTTTGCTATGATGTGCATTTTCAGATATAATGGCTTGTAACACTTTAAATTGATCACTCTGTATATATGCAACAGAAACATATAGAAACTCCCATGTTACACATTTTATCTGTATAATACTAAAGATATGACACAGACTGTTCTCGTAAGCAGAATTGCGAGAAAAATGGCGCGTTTCAGTGAGAAATTATACCGCCGAGATAGGGCTTATATAACAATTATATTGATAGGGTAACATTTCGATGTATCCAGATAGCATATATTAGTTTCATATACATTCTTTGAACGCGTGCAATATCTCATAACTGTATTATATACGTTTAAAAAACATATATGAAAATAACTGTACTACTTAGGTATTATGTAAAATAAATTTTATTATAATTTACATAAAGGTTTCTTTTTCTTCATATATATAATCAATATCATACTTTTTGAACAGATAATACAAGTTTTAAAACTTTCTTTTCGAGTGGGAGAAATTTTATTTAAAATGAAGATGATATTTTACATGTAGATTTCATACTCTTTCTTATATCGTTATTTTTTTGTATTGAAGCGAAAATCGTAAAAGAAAAGTTTTAATATACGAATATCTGTAGTATTTCTATAACAATGTTGACTCGTTGTCCAAAGTTAAAATATATGTACAAATATATTTGGTTAACATAAATAAGCTGAGTTTAATTTTTATCTTACAGTTAGTCTTGCCTTACGTGTAATTTTTAACTTTTGATTTCTCTTTATATCGGTAATGATATTTAATTCCACTTTCTGAAGGGATGAGTTATTCGCAACAGAGATACCATTGGTGCCTCGAAGAGTAGACTGAGGAACAACGATATAACGTATGACATCACCGCATATCCAAAAAATAACACCGTCTGTAAAATACATCAACGTGAGTCTCCAATCGTAAATTGCTATTTATGTTATCATTTATCTATAAAAGATTATCTTTCTCAAAAAAAAAAAAGTAAAAACAGGAGCCAAATGCACGCGCATAACCGTTTTTTTTTTATATTTAAAAATGAATATGCTAAACAATTGTTTCTGTGAAAAGATTATTATATTAAACATTAATTCTGAACTATATTTCCTGCTTTAATGGTTTTATCAATTTCTTAATCAATACTCAAATACTTTTGTCAATTTCACGTTTCGTTATTTATCTTGTGTACATTATTACACGGATCATCAACATAACATATTGATATTATACAATACATGAAAAATAAAAATTATTTATTACACAGATTAACATAACATTTTAATATTAAATATGAAAAATATAAGAAATATATATCTAATATATATCTATATAAATATATATGAGAAAAATTGTCTTGTAAGCCTAAATCAACCTAAAAATAAAGGTTATTTAAAAAAAAAAATTAGGTCTTATTGGGTTTATAATTTGGGCCTAAGGCTAAAATTGTAACAAGCTAGGTCAGATGAAAAATATCCTGAACCTGAAGAAGCTGTGTCAGATGGAAAATATCCTGAACCTGAAGATGAAAAAAACCTCTAATCTGGCTGAGCACATCCTGAGCCTGATCAGACCTAATCTGAGCATGGAAATAAAATCTCATCAGCTTTATTAGAGAGCAAAACTGTTTTAAGCCGAAAACAACAAAAAAATAAAGATTTTTACAAAAAAAGAGCTTGGACCTTATTGGGACTAAAATGGGTTTCGGTCCCAAATTGTACTAAGTTATGTCAGATGTAAAAATATGCAAGTAGCAAAATGGGTATTTGAATCAACTTCACAGCGATGACAAATTGGGCGCATCAATAAATATTAAAAAAAAATTTGTTAATAGGCTTGGGTCTTACTGGACCTAAAATAGGCATCGGGCCAAAATTGTAACAGGTTGTGCCAGATACAAAATATCGACCCAAATAACTCAAAACAAACTTGATCACCTAATCAGATGATGATCTGAATTGATCAAATGATCTGAGCTATAGAGCCACTTAGCAGAGAGAAAATAGTAAGCTGACATTTTCTGGTGAGGAGACGCTTCCTTCATAAAAATTCACGATTTCAGACTTTGAATCAAAATAACTCAGCTTCTAAACAATGTAGAGCAAAAGTAAAAACAGTTTTATTAAGTAACGTAAGTCCGAGGAATCGATTAAACTTATCTAGAACTTCATCAAATCAACCGTTATAGTCAAACGAAAAATCTTATTTGCGTTGAACTCATGTTGTCGCATAAATACGAGGGTGGATCAAATATAAACGAGCCTTTTTAAATTGCACGCCCGTTGGCGGCGTGAGAGGTCTGCAACGTTTTGGACAGTGGAGGAGGGTCATGTGGAAGGCAGTAATAACGTTGGCGCGCCAGGTGCTTCTTACTCTCAGCAGCAATCACGATGAACGGAAAAGAGGTACAAGTTGCATAACGTGTTATTATTTCTCGTCAACGAAAATGTAAATGCTGCTGAAATTTGGCGCCGTTTACTCCCACAGTTCGGGGAAAGAACCTTTTCACGGGCTCGGGTGAAGCAGTGGTATAACGAATTTAAGAAAGAACAGTCCCCGCACCAGCACAGAACACCAAGGCTGTTCGAGAACTCATCGAAGGCGATCGGCACTTAACTGTTCTTGAAATCTCTCAGGAACCTCAGATCAGCTATGGAAGTGTGCAATCAATCATTTGCAATTTCGAAAAGTGTCGGCTCATTGGATTCCAAAGTTGCTGAATGAAGAAATTGGCAAAAATTGGCCGATATGCATTGGGCTGTCCTAGAACATCCACCCTACAGCCCAGACCTGTCACCATGCGACTTCCATATGTTTGGGCCACTCAAAGAAGCCCTTGGTGGACAGCGCTTCACAACGAACGAGGAGGTGCAGCAGTTCGTGTATAATTGGTTTGATACACGTTCGCGAACTTTTATGATATCAGGATTACTTTTATGATATCAGAAATTACCAGACCGTTGGAGGAAGTGTATAGATAAGATGGAGGACTATGTAGAAAAATAAGGAAAATGTAAATTAGAATTGATTTTGAAAAACATATGGTTTTTTTGCAAAAGGCTCGTTAATATTTAATCCACCCTCGTATATACCGGTCGCGCGTACATTTGGCTCGATACACAACTATATATCTTGATATTGAACATAATTTTAGGGATTGTCTCTTCTTCTTAATTGAGTCTTTCTACTTAAGTTAAACTTATCTAAACTTGACTTTTCTTTTGCGCAAAATTTGCATTGAAGTGTGCGAAATAAAATAATTATTGACAAAATATCAAACAATATCTAGGTTTACGTAAACGAGAGAGAGAGAGAGAGAAGATGTTGATCGGAATATTTTGAAATAACTCTAAGGAAGTGGTTCGTTCAACGTTTTCAAATACTCCAGACGTTTTCGCTTTCAACGATTCTATAAAATGGTTCATTAACGTTACTAATATTATCAATGTTACCAATGTTATTAAATGGACTTATTTGTAACGTTCAAAAATAAACGTTGATGACAGTCATTAATCGATTACTTTTTGGTTGTGCAATGACTAAGCGACATGGTGATTGACATTATTAATATATTTGCATATGTTGTAGAAAACTTTTTTGGACAATATACTTCTTTATCTCTCTATAATGACGAAGATAAAGGAGAAATTAACAATTACATATTATTTATAATGCTAGAAGTTATCAATCTTTTCTACGAAGCTTTTACCTTCATTATCTTTTGTAATATCGTGTCAAAAATATGTGTTTCTTTTATATTGAATATTGCAGATCTTCGCTTGAAACTGTCTAATAGAACTTGCAATATTAAACGAACTGCGCTCTAAGAAATATGTATACCAATATATGATAGTACGAATCGAAATCTAGTGGTATCCACAGATAACACTCGTGCTTAAGTTAGTAACAAAAAATCAATAGTCGATACATCAGGATTAAACAAGTTTTCGAATAATATATTAATAAAGAAATGCGAAGAAATACCAAGAAACTGTACGAGAGATGTAACGAACGTCCACCCAGTAGAATTAGAAATCTTATAAGCCAGGTATGCACTAGATAAGCACAATATGTCAATCTGGAGAACGGATATATGTACTTCCAGGAGAGAATATAATTTGCCGCACCTGAAAAAAATCCTCACAGCGGTTACATAGTTCTTACGACATATTTTTATATTCGTACGATCTTGTTCTCGCTTTTACAACTACGTAATTGAATTAATAAATATATAGAGAGAACCTTTGTGTATTAAGATACGTAATACTCACCACCGTGACCGGTAACGCAGGCGATCAAGATCCATGCTAAACATATTGCCCAAGCGGAATGTGACAGCGATGTATACATCGCGGACAATACCGGTCCAAAGGTATTTTTGCGTAATCCAAAAACTAAACATATCATGATGGTCAAGCAAAGAGACCAACCGAATACAACTACAGCCTGCAATCACCATAAAAACCGCGAATTAATTATTTCTTGCTGCCGTTATTTATAACGAGATTGACACGATTTTACACTTGTTGATTGCGTTGACCGCGAATAGCAAAGCCTTAGACCATATCATACCATACGTGCGCTTGCATATCGCGTATGTAATCGCTCAAATAAATTATCCGTATGTTTGCTTCAGTTTTTTATGTATCTTTGCATCATTCATATCAGATCTAAGATACGGCTATTTATTATTCGCTTGACGATCCAATGTTTGAAAATTGGGCACGTTGCGAATTGTCGTGCGCGTCAGAAAAAGCGATTACGCGAGGTTCGCTCACTTTCTTCATATTCGTCTTGCAATTGACCCTGAAGAGGTACCATCCGGTGGCCATTCCTATGAGATACGGTCCTATTCTCGTCCACGGCTTGTCGTAGAGGATATCGAAGCGAGCCATCGGATCCTGGATGCTAAGAATGTGTTTACCTATTTTATGCAGCTCCTCTTGTATCTCACGCGTTCTCTAGACGCGCGTAATTAGCGTAATACGTTTCAAAGATGGACGATGTGACATGCGCATTTCGATTAATGCGCTGTGATCTCTATGCTTACCTTGGCACGTGTCTTATGTGTAAAGTAATTAGTGCTGTCGTGACCCACGAGGCGATCAAAAAGAAAGTGACGATGAGTGTGGCCAGCGGTAGAAAGCTGAAAGAAAAAGTCGGTTAGGTAATCGACGCTCGAATTTTAATCTCCTGCCTATATGTTCGGCTGGCCAACTTACTTTGCTCCAATTATTAGGATGATCGAGCCTAGGATGTAGAACTGCGTGTCGTTCGCTAGATACCAAGACCAGGACATGCACTGTGCACAGTGAACGACCAGATATTCAAACATATATATAATTAGAGAAGTATTAATTAATAATTAATGCATAATTGTGGATCTTTGTGATACATATCTTTCGCTTTTGTGGATTTCACTGTACTTGGGTTCAATTTAAATCTACCTACTCGGGAAATAAAGATTAATTCGGAGAAATAGTCTCTGGCCATAGTTTTAAACACACTTTAATTTGTTACATTTCATTGACTTCCGAGAACCAGCTTTATAGTATGGCTCATCTATCGATCGAATTATGTTAAGGAATGATTATTCTGTAAAATGTGATTATTTTTTATGATGTCATTTCACTTGGCTGTTACAACGACCTTGAACAAGTATGAGCCCGCGTTAATTGATAATAACAGAAACATACGTGTTTTGAGTGTGTCAATTGAAATTTAGTTTTATTTTTGTTTATTTGTGACTTGAAACTTCAAATACCTTGCTTATTAACTAGAAAAATAAATTTTTGTGTGAAAAATAATAATATTGTTTACAAAAATTATAGGTAAAACAAGTGATTTGATATCTCAGAAGGTCGCAGGGGTAAAAGCGCTGTTTGACACTGAAAATTCTTCTAATCGAGTAAATATAAAATTAGTAACTTTCCTTCTCCTTTTAACCTGTATTATATTAAAGAATCAGTGCGTGTAATAATATAGTCAGGGACTGTAATAATTGAAGATTTAAATTTCAGTTAAACGCGTCTGATATTGAGAAGAGTATTTGGGATATTTTAGATCGTGATATTTTTCCAAGAAAATTTTTTCTAATAAATATACCGACAGACTGTATCAATTAAATAAAGTAATCAATACAAATATTTTTTTATAAAGTTGCCATTGGAAGAAATTGATCGATGCTTTTAAATTGTGCGGAATTGCGTTTACCCGATCAGGTACGTCGAAATAGACATTTATGTACAGAGCATTCCGCCACCAGAATTTCTCGCAATTTTTGTAATCTAGTGCAGCGGGTAGTTCGATCATGGAGTGATCATGACACCACTTCATCGACACCTGGACAAGGCCGATCATCAGCAGGTAAACCGGGGTCAATCGAAAATATCTGTACGATATCATTCCTAAGAACTGCAGAACCTGACCCTGACAGCCCTTTATCACCCTTTTCTCTTGCATCTTCTTGTTTTTGATAGTGCGGTAATAAAGAAATGTCACCAAGCATCCGCTAAAACAGAGGTCCATTGTTTTTTCATTTTTATTCCGATTATCTATTATCTACTATATTATACATGTGCATATAATTTTCCTACAATATATATGTATATATATTTTTCTACAATGTGTGTGTGTGTGTGTGTGTGTGCGTGCGTGCGTGCGTGCGGCGTGCGGCGTGCGGCGTGCGTGCGTGCGTGCGTGCATGCGTACGTGTGTGTGTGCGTACGTGTGTGCGTGCGTACGTGTGTATACACACGTGTGTGTGTGTGTGTTCATATATTTATTTTTATTAATTTATTATATATATATAAAATTAATAAAATTAATAAAGAAAATATTTTCTTTTCCTCTATCATTCAATACGTCTATTAATTAATTGAGTATAATGAGTCGTGCACACACCTCATGAAGAAAAATGTATCCACGGAATATATGCTATTACCGATGATCTGATAGAGAAATTTTCCCTCAGCTACATTCCGGAACGTTTTATTCTCTATAACAAAAAGGAAGGTACATTATGATGGAATCGATTGTCTTCTGAGTTACATATACGTACCTGAGACTTCGTTGGTATTAAGACAGACATGACCCAGAATCACCCAGAGCATCGAATAAAATCTTAGGCCGTGTATTGGCGCTAAAGTATCCGTACCAACGTGCAGACTGAAGATTTTGGATATATTTACAAGTAGACTGAAGGACATCAGTGTCTCCGACCAAAGTTTCGGCGTTGTGTTTGAATTTTGAACATCTACAAAGAATTATTAGAATGAGTTAACATCGCAAAAGTATGGTGTAGAAAAAAAATGTAACTGATTACCGAGGGAACCATTGTGAGTCTTCACGGCCCATAATTTTGAAATAGTAACTTTGTTATCGAGTTTCTCGTTTGATGTCAGTGTTGACAATATTACTACATTTTTGTTATTAATCTTCTCGTCAGTCCTTTGTAAGACTTTGTATCGCAATGAAATGTCGTAACAAGTACCGATGAATGTAAGCGAGCATACCACGACGAAGGAAACTCTGCAGTATATTTTAATTGTATATATATATATATTACTTATATTGATATAAAAGATTATTTCATGATCACAAGAAGTAAAAGTACAAGAAATAATATTCAACGGGCTGTAACATTGATAAAAATAAAAATTATTGAATGGTGCAAGAAGCGTTTTACAGTCTAAAGTCTCTACCTTTTATATATATTATTACAGATAAAGTTTTATTAATTTTTACAATTTTATATAAATATAAATTGAAATCCGACATATGTCAACATTTTTAGCAAGATTCTTCTAATTGCACCACGGAAACAAAAAATCAATGAGACTTACATAATTTGAAAGTGCAAGGTTTTTTCTTTAACTCACGTACAGGCAAATAGCGAGGTGATTCTTATTTTTCACCGAGTTATTCAATGATATAAATAGCAGAAATAATATCTTTATTTTAATCGCTTACAGTAGGTAAACGAATGGATATTCAACGTTCATTAAGTAATAAATAAAAAGTTGGAAATTTCTCCTTCAAGAAGCATTTGTCACATTTTTAATAAAATTTAGTTTTCGTTAAAAAACGCAATTGAGAGACAGGAAGAAGTGGAATATTGAACAGTCACGATTTTTCTTCTAACTCGAAATGTTTCGGCAATAAACACAAATAATGTTATGATTGTAACATAGCTGAAAATTAGAGATTTCCAGCTTTAAAATACTTTTAACTATTTCTCTATCATTATTTTTGCCGTAGTTACAGCCTGTTGAATTAAGGTATAAATTCTTGCGGAATTTTCAATTTGCTGATTCAACCCAATTCAAGCAGCGTTCCGATAATCGTTGCAATACTGCAATCTATAGTTCATATTACATATACTCGTGTATTATAGTTTGCAATACTGTAGCAATTATTGGAACGCAGCCTATGGTGCAATAAGAGAATTTAATATAGAAAATATATATAGAAAATTTATTTTACTTTTCTGATAGTTTAGAATTACTGCTTCTCTTCCCCCTTTCCCCCCAATAGATTCAACTCACAGTCGAAATAAAGTTAACCAGAAAAAGTAGAGTCAATCAGAAAAATCAAACCTGATTTGAGTCACCGACGAATAGTGACACAAATTAAATAGAAAGTAAAAACAATATTTTTGCTTATATATCAACACAGGCCAACATTATCCACATGAGCTGTAACTTGGGCTAAAATTACGAAAGCTAAGTGATTCGGGAATCATTTTAAAGCTTGTAGCGTCTCTATTTTATTACTATATTACAATAATAAACTGCTATAATATATATAATATTAAACTGCTATATTACTGTATAAAATTTAACATTTAACCTTATATTTTAGTTGAATTTTCACAATGAAAATTAATTTTTATAAAAAATGTAATAAATGTTTCTTGAAAAAGGAATTTTCAACTTTTTATTTAATGCTTAATGAATGTTACATACTCGTACCTTCGCTGTAAGCGATTAAAAGTGTCATTTTTGTTCTTTTTATATCATAAATAACTCGATAAAAGAATAATCACTCTACTAATATTCCGTCGATCATCTCCCAATCTTTATTTTTTCCAGTGTTGCAATCTATTGAATTTTGTTGCTTACTTCTTATTGTCATGAAATAATACTTGAATTTTTATATGTGAGTATATATTTGTGGTTGCTACACAGTAATGAACTATGTAAAACGTACATATTAATTTAAATTAATTAATAATTATTAATTAATTAGAAATATAACAATAAAATTATTTTTCACATTGCGCTAATACTACTACGGGATAATGCGAACTGTATAATACCAACATACAACAAAATATAAAATATCATGTCATCCCAAAATACATATCCTGTTGAAAGATTTCGTACGTAATAAATGGTAATGTTTAACGGAAAATCAGCGTCAGACTGAAATTGAGCAAAGTATAAAAGTCTCTCGACGTCCTTTGTGTTGCACGTTATTGGCAGACATAATCCAAGCGTGATATTCCGAGTCTGACAAATAAATGTTTCATTATTAAGGAGATTCAGACTTATAATGAGTTGATAAAATCGTCCACATTTTATACTAATTACCTTGTTTAGTTCTAGTTCCAAACTGTCAAAGGCAAATTTAACAGAGTTCATACTGACGCGAAAAGGTGGTAATTCTTCGTTTCGCTGGAGTTGTTCACTCCTTTGCCATTCCGCGAATCCCTCTTCCATTTTACGACATTGATCCACATCTCCGAGCCAATATGTATTACCGGAAAATGTGCCCCACGCGCGCTTGCCATCCGCGTCCATCACTAAAAGCAAAAACTTATACCTTTACTTTTATGAATACATAGTACAATTTATATAGTAATATAATTTATATATATATATATATATAACATATAACATATAATATATAATATATATATATAACATATTATATTTTATAAAATAGATTAGCGTATCTACAATTAAAAAATAAAACTACATTGATGCTTAAATAAAGGAGAGGTAAAAGATTTGAAGCATTAAGGCTGCTCAGATAGCCAAATATCTGAAAAGTTGTAATTATATTGCCGCCAATTGTTGAAGCAACTACCTTCAAGAAATTAGGAACAAGGTGAGGTAGCATTATGTCCGCCACGTTGAACTCATGTGAATTTTAATTCCATCAACGGTAAGTTGATAGCAACGTGTTAACTCTGGTTTGCTATTCAAAAGAAGTGATTTATGACAGCAAATTGAGAACAACTTTTGCTATCATAAAAAGAAAATGTTTCACTCTAAAATTATTAATATTTCTAATATATATCCCTTTTTACTGTGTTGTTTTTAAGGAGTTGTCGATTATTTCTTGCGATATCTTCTCAATTTCATGCCACTTAATAGATCCTATTTATAATTATATTTGAAACATTCACTTGCTACCGGCGGAGATCAAACTCAGGACTTCCAGATTGATTGTGAGTCAGCTGCTTCTCATATTACAACACATTGTCTATATATGGTTTTGAGTTTTATAGAATACCACTTATATCTTATAATAGAAATATATAATATTATTACTTAAATTAGTCCTTTAAATGTTATTAATATATAAAAAAGAGATGGTATAGTTCCTTAAATATTTTTATTCAAGTATACGCTTTCTGAAATGTAATAAATTATATTAAAAAAGAGTGACAATGGCGAGACGACGGTTACAGTAAGTAAGACTCAATCATTTACTCCCCAGATAGTACAATGTACAAAACCGAAATATAAGATGTCTTTAAAATGCCTTGAAGATATCTTAAAGCATACTCAAGATCGAGATCAAGACATGTTTCGATTGGACATTGTGCTGTTTGGATTGTTTGTAATAGACTGTCAACACTGTTAGAATGACGAGAATATGTCAGACGCATTCTTCAATCGCGAATAGAGATATTCACTTCGCTACACAGAGTGAAAATATTCATTCCACGATACGGAATAAAATGTTTTATCCTCGATATGGAGTGAAAGAATTTACTTCGTAAGAACAAAAAGTCACTCCAATTCGAATGATTCAATCGTTACTCCATTTTCCGAGTGGAAATTTTGTTCCGAGTTTAAAGTATATCATAGTACCAGGCAGAAGATATCTTCGCATCTTTGTGTGTCGTTACGTCTTTTATTTCGCGGTAATTTTTTTGCTGAAATCTCTATCGAAAAGTTGTAAATTTACAATTTCATATTGTTGATCATTTAGTTGCATTCCAATATTCACTGTCAGTTCTGAAAATCTATGTGTTCGTAACATAAACTGTAGATTTCCAGCACTGTGACAGTGAATATTGAGACGCAACCTCCAACAACGAGAGAGCTATAATTAAAATACGTCATACATTAAGAACATATCGGATGAGAATCATTATATTTGTATTATATTGGGCAAACTAATACATAACACATGTTGTTACATGTCAACTTAACGGACATTTTGTATATATGTCAATTAATATGATAATTGTCAATTTGACATATTTTTATATAATCATTTTATGATATAATTATACATAGGCAACGGAATCGACCATATTAACAACTGCTGATAAACGTGGATAGATAGAATAGCTATTCTGGCGCAATTACATTTATGCTACGTTTACAGTACATTCATATTTTTGTATATTTGTTTCAGGTTTATAACTGTTTCTTTCCATCTTTAACTTTTATTAAAGTTGGCAATATCAAAAAACGATAAAGAAAGTATAAAAATGAAAAGTTTGTTGTTTTATTTACCTAGTTACTTATTAATCTTAATTTTCTTCTATCTTATTAATCTTAATTATTCCGTTTAACCCCATACTTTTTTATATTTATATTTTTTAATATTTTATACATACGATGTTGCTCGGCTCTTAACCGATAATGATGCGGACCCGTTGAAAACAGGATAATTAGGAATACTAGAACTTCGTTGGAAAGGTATGTGAGTGACTATATCGACAATTACCATCAGCGCGTGCGCCTTTGGGTAGACAACTCGTCGCAATGAGTCGTATTTTGTTGCAACACTTTGTACATAAACTTCATTAGGTTTTTGATATTGATAGTAAAATCATAGGATTCTAGGAGAAGATTCATTATGAAAAAATTATAACGCGTTTATATCCTCCCAATGAACGCGTAATATTCCTAAAATATTATATAAATATTAAATATTAAAATAATATTTCTATTAATATATTCTAAAAATATTATATAAAATTTTTAATATTATAGGAATGTTCTATTGATATTATGTGTCCACATAATATTTTTGACATATTACAAAAATGTTCTTAGAATATTAAAAAAATAAAATAATAATAATATATAAAAATAGATATAAATAAAAAAAAAATACACACATATATATATATATATATA
>NW_014554754.1:4306-17352 GCF_001313825.1 Dinoponera quadriceps | reverse complement strand
TATTAATATTTCAGAAATATTATTTGATATTAAATATTATAACATTACTAGAATATTATTATTAGAATATCTAATATTCAAAGAATATTCTCAGAATACCATTTAATATTAAATAATAATATAGGGCTTATAGGGCTTATTCTATAACTCTTAAGCTGGTTTTGCTATCGTTACGTCATCGTTGCACAAATGTAACATACATATAATCAAATTATTATAGCCTGATTCTGTAACTTCGTAACGACAATATATAGCGATTTTTTTACAAGTAATAAGAACCTCCCTTAGTTCAATGAGCCAAACCGCTAATTCATATGTTGATATCCCTATAAGCGTGTAATGTTATTTAATATTCTGAAGTAATAGTAATATTCTAGAGATATTCTTAGAATATTAGACGTAATATTCTAATAATATTCTAGTAATATTATTTAATATTAAGTAATACTTCTGGACTATTAACAGGTGGTTATATGTCCAGTTCTAATAATATTAAAAAAATAATATTATTTAATATTATTTTAATATTATATATTTTTTAAATATTTAACTGTATGTATATACAGGGTCTCCGATATGTCTAAAGCTATAAGACATAGCAACGTGGAGAAATACAGATACCGTGGAGGAAAGCGGCTAGCCGCGATTCGCAAATATCACGATCACGTACCATCACGGTAGAAGATATCTTTCTTTCTATATATTCGATCTACCACTTCTCATGCGCTCCTTAGCTCAGAATAATTAGTTCCTCGTTAACTATTGCAAAATTTGCATAATGGTATCTACTTTTTCCATCAATTTCACTCCTTCTATTTGCATACGAGTGAATGTACGAAACATACCAGACAGCTTATATAATATATAGGATCTCCCAAACTAATTTCGGTTCCCGCAGTGCGCAGATAGAATAGATGAAACTGAGCAGAAAAGTCATGCGTCATTTTGCGAAATTCACAATAAATAATGAGAAAATTAATTATTTTATTATAGCTGATGAACGCACGAGAAAGGGTAAGTCACACACTATAAAAAAAAATAGCTTATTTCTGAAAATCTCCTAGAAATTATGAGCATCAACTGATTTCTACAAGCGGAATAACACAGTGAACAGCGAGCGGCATGTGACAAAGAGTTGTGCGCCGAAAAGAATCACACTTCTCGCTATCAGTTGATACTCATCGTTGCTAGATCTTCAGAAGTAAGCCATTTCTTTTAATATAGAATCCGGCCAGTGATGTAGTGGCGAAGGACGTCCTACGTCCCTCTGACATTAACACATATATAACACATCCGTGTAGCTAAGCGAAGCTCTGTGAAATTTAGGTGGCTTTGGAAAGTAAAGTGAGTTGAACCGGTCAAGCGATATTTTAGATTATAAGGCGCGAAAGTGAGGCTCTTTCTCATGGTTCAGTACAGTCAACGACAGCGATCGCAGCGGCAGTCTCCACGCAGAAAAGCGATCATTAAATGTCCAAATGTGCACTGAATTCGGCTTACCGCTTCCATTGTGTTCATCAGCTCAAACAAAATAATTAATTCCTCATTAACTATTGCAAATTTTGCAAAATGACACATAATTTTTCTGCTCAGCCGTTTCACCCGTTCTACACTGCGGGAACCGAGATTAGTTTGGGACACTCTATATAATTGTAGTTTTTTATTTTAAATGTATTGCAATACCAATTGTTTTATTATATAAATAAAATCGAAATAATTTTGCACAAAAATACGTTTTATACTATAAAAATTATATATATATATATATATTATTAAAAATATATATTATTTATATATTTTTTTCCATATTATTATCATTTTATTTTCTTTTTAATATTTTAAGAGCATTTTTATAATATACCAAGAATATTATGTGAAGTGGACGTATGACATTAATATAACGTTCCTATAATATTGAAAAAATATTACATAACATACATTCTTAGAATATTATAGGAATTTTATTTTAATATTGAATAATACTTATATCATATTCTAAGAATATTACGCGCTTATAGGGATTTGTGAAAGTTATTTTGTTACTGACATACATACATGTGCCGGAAGTACAAAAGGGTGAATACGTGGTTAAGGTGCGCCAAGCATGCCTCCGAAGAAAGTTCTTTCTCCTCGTTAAAGTGTTTATGTAACGTCAGTTACGAGTAATCGATAATCCGGTTAAACGGCTATGTTACGAAGTGAAGATTAATATTTAATATATCTGCGGATTTGCTTGACTCTTTTAAAAAGCAATATATTCCTTTCCATAGACAAAACCAGAATTTCAGTCAGGATAGCAAAAATTTATCTCTATATAAAACTCATTAGCATATTTATATCCAACGAGAAATTAATATTCAATTCGATGTTTACTTTTCGCTGGGTATTAAAATCTATCTTCGCGCATCTTTAGTGAACTTTCTTAATACTTCTCCCAGTTTTTTTTTTCGCATCACTTTCCTGTATACATTTAGAATATATAGTCCATTAACCTCTTCGGGGATGAATTTTAAATTTTTGATTTTAATTTTTTAATAAAAAAATGTTTATAATTATAAATAACAATAATTTTTAAATAAAACTAAACGTACACATATGTGTCAATATCCCTGAAGAAGTTAAAAATTTCAAAAATTTGTGTAATTATAAATAACGGTAATTTTTAAATAAAACTAAACGTACACATATGTGTCAATATCCCTGAAGAGATTAACGTGATTTTCTGACATTATTGATTGCAATCACCTTTCGCAACATACTAAAAAACCTTTCAATGATGCTTGTTGTGCACAGTTAGACCAAGAAAATATGCAGGGCATGTTTTGTAGCTGAAAAAAAGTCTCTTAGCTTCTTTTAACACTTCTGCTAGTTCCATTCTTAGGACACCTTTTCTTTAATTTTCTAATTCCTTCAGAGAATATCTCACAGTTGAGCTTCATTGTAAAAATTGTTGTTCATATTAGGATTGAAAACTTTGGCAGAAATTAAGCCACTGACGTCTTGTAATAAAATCGAAAAAATTCAATTACGATCATTTTCATAAAACATTGCAAATATTTTATTATTAGTTTTTAATTACAGAACATGTACTGTAGCTTTTGGTAGAATATAAATTATAATATATCAGTTACATTTCTCTTTTATAATTTTCATAATTTAATTGTTTCTTCATTTTTTAATTTAGGAGAGAATGCAAAATTCTTTCTGTCTCCACCTAATTGGTAATTTTATATTAGTGTAACAATCGATGAGCACCCGGAACAAATTCCAAGAATATTGATATGTATTGTTACGAAGATGACATTTATTTACGAACGGTGCATGTTCATCCGAGAGATCATCAATAACTCTTCTCAATAAGCAAAAAACATTAAATCAAACTTTCGAAACATTAATTTTATATGGATTTTGTAAGTATTCTGACATAATATTTTATAAATGTTTTTAAAGTGTTCCTTTTTTGATAACATAATATTACCAAATATTAAAACCATATTGTAGAAATATTATGTTTAATGTTCGGATCAAATATTGTTAACAATATCATTGTATACAACATTAAAAACTACATATTTGAATACGTTACATGTTATAAAATATCATTGTAATAACGTTGCATTAGTGATTTCTTGCTTATTGGATCTGCACTTCAAATATCGATCGGAAATCTGAAGTCAAGGAACTGTTACGATGGCACATGATTTAAAGGCTAATTAATATTCCTGACATATTAGAAAGTAGATAGTTACAAGTTGGACAACAATGTTTTCTCTCGTGACCTTTACAGAACTGAGAATTTAATATTGAGAATTACTAAGGAACAATTAAATATTTTCAGTCATTATTTCGCCAATATTTAATCATTGGTTAATATATTTTAAATTATATACATAAAAAGATTGTATGTGTTTTTTTATTGATATTAATAATAAAATAAAAGTAATAAAAAAAAGGTGAAGAAGAAAAAGGAAAAAGAAAAACGAAAAAAATACAGACTCAGGGCAATATCGAAGCTGAGTCATTTAGTTAGCCATTTAGTAAGCAATCAGACATCCTAAATCTTTTGCTACCGGAACACTTGCTTGATACATACTCGCTATCTGCTGTCCTTCCACTGCTTTATCAAGATTTAATTACTGTAAATTCAGTAATTCTTAGTATTAAATTTCTGCAAGAGTATTTTCTCACTACCGCACTATTAACCATTAATATTTAAGTAGTCATATTAATGATAAAGTAGTATTTAATCATTGTAACTCTAAACATTGAAATATTTGGGATCATTACGAGCTTTATAATTTAACCATTATGAATTACTGACAACACTGTTTTAAATATTCAAAATAAATAATTAATCACCAGTTTAGCAATAATAAATTAAGGGAAAATAATAATAATTTAAGGGGAAATAATAAGTATTAGCGTATTATTATATAAAAAATTGTTATACAAGGGGTGACAAGATAAAACAAGTCTCTTACTTTGTATGTAGTGATTAGTTTTCGGTGATACCGAATAACGATGTGTCCGAAATTTAATATCAATGAACTATCTCGCAAACTGCTATTAAACTGCCTATATGTTTCAAACAAAAAGAGGAATCGTATTCACTATCTACGAATAATAAGATTTATATAATATAACAAAACTTGAAGTTTTCAATGTTTCGCTTTACAATTTGTATGTTAGTTTTGGATTTAAAATTTTAATTGACAAAGTATTCTAAATCATTATGAATTATTATCATATCACTTACTTCTCAAAGCCCAATTCGTCTTCTTCGACACGCCTGTCATATAACGAGTTAAGTCCTCGCCGCAGGATAGCGAAACGCCTGCATCTCGGTACGTGTCGTTCTTCCAGATACGTGAGATAACGATCGGATCCCAAATTTTTAAGTCGAGATTCCAACTTCCGTCATCCGCTTTCCCAGTGCCGTTTAACACACCAATGTTTCTCGATGGAAACTCATACACGTCTTCGACACTGACAAATTGCTCAGTAAAATTCTTTTGAATATTAACGTTAACGGTAGAGTCTTTCGAAACTGGAAGATCGTGCGAGGATAACGTGACTTTATTTGCGTGCAAACAAATCGAAAATCGATGCAACAACGACAGATACAAAATAAATTTGCACCATGCCATTTTTACGAAAAACGTTTCGTATCAAAGAAGTAGATAAAGAGCAGTCATTCAATAATCTATAATTATTTTCAGAATGACTCGGAAATTTGTTTCACAAACATTTGAAAGTATTTCAAACACGACTAAAGACATTTACACATCAAATTGAAAGAAAATTAGAATTAGATGAGAAATGAAACGCAAGAACGATTGAAACCAGTAATTTTCGCGAGATATCCACAAAACTTTTTATGCAACGCGAATGAGTGTAAATAATTCAAGATGTTGGTTGTGCAGATACTGTGCGCATACTGACGAAAGCAAATTCAGATATAGTCCAGCTGCCGTCCCCCACCATTAAGCGCCAATGCACGCCAATACACGAGTCTATGTCTTATAAAATGTTACATGTTACTGTTACAAACTGTTAGCGCATTAACCGCGAATGATTATTGCATGTAATAAAAGCTAAGTTTACAATTAACGCTTTTCCTACAACGTTCTATTTTCGGTACACGCTGAACACGATTTCCGCATCGATCGATACTTTTTTTTACTTTGAATATTCGCTTTTATAATAATGACTTTCTAATTCATAAAAACTATAAGCTGAATAATTATAACACATTTATCAAGCTTCAAAATATACTTTCGTTATGCTGCGTGAATAAAAAGTCGAATAAAAACGGTCTGGCAAGGAACGTGTTAATTAATCATTTCCAGCGAGCCATTACTATCAGATTCATACGTTGACTTTTCATGCAGCCAAAAACTGACCCTCTCTCGAACTTATTAATCTTAAACTGTGTTTAGAATAATTTTTAGTCATTAGCAACTATAATAATTTTACGAGAATCAAATATTTTATATAATATTTTATTTAGAGTATTATATATAGTATTTTATATAATATTTTATTTAGAGTATTATATTAATATATATACTTTCCCCCGAAAAAATAATTATATGCAGTTATATATATGGGATGTTCTGCGAATAAACTGGCAAACTTTATCAACATATTCGGGAGGTCATTCTGAACAAAAAATGTTACAAAAACAATGAATCAATTCAGCTTCGTTATTGAAATATAAAAGATATATTGATATAAAACGCAAGTAAACAGAAACGTTCAAGTTATTTAACTTTTATTTAATTATTTATTCGAAATTGTGTGAAATTGCATTTCACACTTACATAAAAAAGACTTAAAGGAAAAACTTCAAACTTCAGGCATTTTATCGAAAAGCACTTGATGTCATACTTAAAATGAACGATAAAGGAGATATAATATTGTTATCGTACGGGGACATCTTAGGTCTTAGGTCAATATTTACTTTTATCACAAAACATAAACACCGCATAGACGTTTACCTGAATCAAAACGGGAATGTAATCTCTTATGATAACTTAATCATTGCTTAAATGGTTTTAATCATTGTTAAATAGAAAAATAAATGATTGTCATTACGGAATACTATGTAGTAAATTATGTAAAAACAAATTATGTAACAACAAATTATGTAAAAACAAATTAATGTTAAATTATTTTACTTAAGTAACAAAAAATCATTTTATCTTTTAAGTCTGACTACATTTTAGTTTTTTTATGGTTTCGATCCTTGACGGTCACCTATTCTTTTCTTAGTTACGGTCATCATTACTTTACCTCAATAATCTACCAAGGAATTTCTGATACCAATGAGCTCTGGCAAAATCTTTAAGGATCTTTTCAACTTTTTGAACAAGAATGACCCCTTAATTGCATTGATCTCTAGTCTATTTTTGAGCAAAATTATTTTGGATCTATTTTTCAAAGTCTACATATATACTTCTTTGTTATATATAAATTTGAATGTTTTTTACATATTTGGTATATATAGGTAATAAAAGCATGCACACACACACACACACACATATTTACATAGAGGTTTCACTCTCTTCACATATATATAATTAATATTGTAGACACATATATGTAATTCATATTTTTTGCATCAATAGATAATACAAGTTTCGAAATTTTCTTGCCGAGCACCGAAGGTTTTATTTAGATATAGGAGGCACTTTATATTAAGATTTTATTTTCTTCGTTATATAGTACCGTTACTTTTGCATTAGTGAAAATCGTCAACAACGGAAGTTTTAATTTACAAATATCTGCATGATTTTTTAATAATTATGTTGATTTGTTCTTCAAACTATGTTTACGCATATATACATGGTCGAATATATATATACATATAAGCTAAATATAATTTTTGTCTTATATAGTCTATAGTCTTTAACTTTTTATTACTCTTTATACCGATGATGCAGAAACTACATTATAATTGCTTCCACTCTCTCAAGGGATGAATAATTCGCAACAGAGATACCACTGGTGCCTCGAAGAGCAGACTGAGAAATAGCGACACGGTGTATGATATCACCACATTTCCAAAAAATAGCACCGCCTGTAAAATACATCGAAATGAGCCAATATAAAAGTCTCCAAGCGTAAGTTGCTATTTACGTTTTAATTTATATCCAGTCTAACTTTAAAGATTCCCTATTCTCTTTAATTAACAATTGCATGGGGGAAACGTACTTTTACGTTTTTTGCAGTCTGTCACTAAAGCGCAGGTCACGTAAAAGTACGTATTTAGTAGATTTGTGCTGGAGAGCGAGTATTGTATAAATACGATGGGCATTGTAAAAGTGTGTACGGTGTTTGTGTTTGTGTTGCTAGGCAAACATATACTAGAGAAAATTGTTGATGCCAGGAAGAAAAAAAATCCACAGAGACAATGTCGTGTGTGCTCAGCCAAAAAAGTACGGAATGAAACATGTTTCTTATGTAACTTCTGCTGTGTTCCGCTTCACAGAAGAAAGTGCTTTAAACGATACCATACTGTGAAGAAATATTAGTCTTATCATTGCTATTTTTACTTGTTGTTATGAACAAATATTTTGGAATAAATAGTAAAATTAAAAATTGTCTATTTTCTTT
Organism: Dinoponera quadriceps; assembly: GCF_001313825.1. Lineage (NCBI taxonomy): Eukaryota > Metazoa > Arthropoda > Insecta > Hymenoptera > Formicidae > Dinoponera > Dinoponera quadriceps. Next base: position 9,234 of record NW_014554754.1, on the reverse strand, counting down.
TCATTTTTAGTTCACTATTTAATATTTACTTATTAAAAAAAAATCTCGTTTTTTTAATCATCCTAGAGCATATATTTAAGTGTAAAATAAAAAAAGTTTCGTTGAGAAAAACGAAATAGTTATTGATTTATTGCGATTTTACTGAATACCAAACTCCCGCGAAATTCACAAAGAAACGTCCGCTACACGCGTAAATCCGCGGCGAAATATACCCGCATACAATGTGTTAAGTATTCTTATTTAAATTCTCTAAATTTGACTTTTATGCAAATTTGCGTGAAAGTGTACAAAAGAATATAATTATTGATAAACTATTAACAATGTCCAGTTTTATGTAGACGAGAGAGAGACAAAGAGAGGGAGGGAAGGAGGTAGGGTGGAGGGAGGGNGAGAGAGAGAGAGAGAGAGAGAGAGAGAGAGAGAGAGAGAGAGAATGTTAATCGGAACATATTTTGAAATAATTTTAAGAAATGTGTCCACCACCGCGACTGGAACAACTAGGAAACCAGCAATATCCACAAACGACGTTGGTATACAATACGAATGAAACGACGAAAAATTAACCATTAATACATCTATATTAAATTTTTGAGTACCATGTTAATATAAAAGTGCAAAAATATACCAAGAAACTGCGCGAGAGATACCACGAACGTTCTCCCTGTAGAATTACGATTCTTATAAGCAGAGGATGCACTAGATAGGTGCAATATGTCAATCTGGAGGCCGGATACATATACTTCCAGGAAAGGACACGATTCACCAAACCTGAAAAAATCCCGATAGCGGCTCGTATACAATTATACTTTTACATTTGCGCGATGCGTAATGCAGACTTTTACTTTCACACCTACGTATTTGAACTAATGAGTGCACAGAGAAAGCTTTTGTAATCAAACACGTAATACTCACCACCGTAACCGGTAACGCAAGCGATCAAGATCCATGCCAAGCATATCGCCCAGGCGGAATGCGACAGCGCTGTGTATAACACAGACAATATCGGTCCAAAAGTAGTTTCATGTAATCCATATATTATACTCGTCAGGATAATTAGGGAAAGGGACCAACTGAATACAACGATAACCTGCATCAGGATGACAGGAGATAAATAATCTCTCCCTTTCTTCTTCGTGTTTATAACGAGATATTGACGCGCGCGATTTTACACGTATCTATCGCGCACTACGTCTAACAGCGTTTTACGTCTTACGTGAATTTGATTGAGATTTGCATGTCGCGTATGAAATCGCTGAAATAAATAATTCGTACATTACTACTCAGTTTCTTACATATCTTCGTATCATTCTCAAGTCAGCTCTAAGAAATTACGATGCGCGTTAAATTATTCGTTTAATCGGACGGATTCTAAAATTCAACGCAAGTCACGAATTGTCGCGCGTGCGCCAGAAGAAGCGATTACGCGAAGTTTGCTCACTTTCTGCATATTCGCCTTGCAGTTGATCTTGAAAAGGTACCATCCGGTAATCATTCCTATGAGATACGGTCCTATCCTTGTCCATGGTTTATCGTAAATACTCTCGTAGTGAGCGAACGGATCTTGAATGCTGGGGAATGCGTTTATCTATTTTATGTAGCTCTTGCCTGACCCTTTCTTTGAACGCGGGTAATTAGCGTAATACGTTTTATAAGTAGACGATGTGACGCGCATTACGGTTTATGTGTAACGTGTGCTCACCTTGGCATGTGTCCCGTGTGTAAAGTAATTAGCGCCGTCGTGACCCATGAGCCGATCAAAAAGAAAGCGACGATGAATATGGCCGCCGGTAGAAAGCTGCGGAAAAAAATTCTAATGGGTGATCAAAGCTCGAATTTTCGTCGTTTTCCTTTGTGTTCGGCTGACCAACTTACTTTGCTCCGATTATCAGGATGATTGTGCCCACGATGTAGAACTGCGTGTCGTTCGTCAGGTACCAACTCCAGGCCATGCACTGTGTGTGTGTGCAAAGGGAGTAACCAGATATTCGGAGATGTATAAATCGGAGAAGTATTAATTACTAATTAATGTGTAATATGTGGATTATTGTGATGCACAAGTTTCGCTTTTGCCGATTCCACTGTGCTTAGATTCAATTTAAATCTGCGTGCCCGGGAAACAAAAATAAACTAATGGAAAATAAAAATAATAACTACAAATAAAATAATGGAAAAATAATTCAAGATTTAATTTTCAATTAAATGCGTCTGATATTAAAAAGAATATTTCGAATATTTCAGATCGCGGTACCTTTCTAATCGTAAAAATATTATATATCTAAACGTAATAAATATACCGACAGACCGTCTCAATTAAACAGAATAATTGATACAAAATGTATGTTTATAAAATAACCGCCGAGACAAATTAATCGATATTAAAAATTGTGTGGAACCGCGCTTACTCGCTCGGGCACGTTGAAATAAGTATTTATGTAAAGGGCATTCCTCCACCAGAATTTTTCGCACGTCTCATAATCCAGTGCAGTGGGTAATTCGATCATGGAGTGATCGTGATACCACTTCATCAACACCTGGAGCAAACCAATCACCAACAGATAAATCGGAGTCAAGCGGAAATATCTGTACCATATCATCGCCAAAAACTGCAGAACCTGACCCAGACAGCCCTTCGTCACTTTTTTCTCTTGTATCTTTTTATTTGCCATAGTGCGGTAATAGAGAAACGTCACCAAGCATCCGCTAAAATGGAGATATGTTGTTTTCTTATTTTTATCCTGATTATCTATTCACTGAATACTGTGTTACATGTATATGTGCATATATTTTTCTATCACACACGCACGCACGCACGCACGCACGCACGCACACACACACATGAAATTAATAAAGAAGATATTAAGTTTTTCGGCTGTTCTCTTTCATATTTTATCATGAACGATTCCCATTCCTGGGATATTCTCAAATCTATTTCTTTTTCTCGATTATTCAGTACGTCCGCTAATTAACTCGATGTAATGAATCGTGCGCACACCTGACGAAGAAAAACGTATCCACGGAATATATGCTGTTACCGATGGTCTGATAGAGAAAGTCTTTCTCGACTACGTTTCGGAAAGTCTTGTTTTCTACAACAAAAATAAATACAGAGGAAGAGTAATAAATATAAGAATAAATACAAGAATAAATACAAAAAAAATACATCACAGTGGGATCACGAATCGATTGTCTTCCGTGTTACGCATATATACCTGAGATTTGATTGGATATCAAGCATGTATGCACCAGAATCACCCAGAGCATCGAATAAAATCGCAAGCCATGTACGGGCGCTAAAGTGTCAATGCCAACGTCCAGACTGCAAAGCTTGGATATATTCACGAATAAACTGAAGGACAGCAACGCCTCTGACCAAGGTTTCGGCGTGATGTTTGCATCGCGCACATCTACAAAGAATTATTAGAATATTGTTCGATTCGTACGTTCGATTCACGTTCCGATTAATTGCAATACGTTATTGCTCTCGTGCAAAACGGCAAACTTATATGAAATAAGCAGCTCTATATTTTATTTATATTATTTACACTTTAGGTACTATCGTGAAAGCATACGGTAGAAAAATAAACAAACAACAGCTTACCCAAAGAAGCGTTGTGAGTCTTCACAGTCCATAATTTTGAAATGGTAATTTTATTATCGAGCTTACTGTTTGATCTCAGCGTTGACAACGTTATTGTGTTTCTATCACTGTTCTCATCGCTAGTCTTACGTAAGACTTTATAACGCAGTAAAACGTCATAAAAAGTACCGATGAATGTAAGTATACACACCACGACGAAACAAACTCTACAACGTATTAACGTATACATTAATTATATATATATTATATATATTGATACTCGTTGACATACATTACACTGTTAATCATGTATCGCCAAAAATTGGAGGTACACGTTGAAATATAAATCTTATGCAATTACAAGGGATGTATCCCATGAGAACATCCGTGGAATCCACGCGAAATCGACGTGAAATCAACGTGAAATCGACTTCCTTACATGGATTCGACGAGATGTAACGTGTGCGTGTGACCCGACAGACCTCGAAATCAGGAAGTCCTCATGGGAGATATGTTACGCGGTACGGGATATTGGAGGTACATTTATCGATTTCCAGTATTGCAAAAATACTGGAAAGAAAATTGGAACTTCGTCAGGACGTTTGTTTGTATCCTGTAGAGGTTACTAACAAGCAATTCGAACTGTCCACTTTTAATGTCATATGAGGAGAAAAATTTCGAAACAAGGCAGACTCAGTTGGGGTCGAAAGCAAGTTTTCCGCTTGCCTGGTAACTCTTACCACCGAGCAATTATACTCTATAACATCTTCCGTTTTCACATTTAAGGCATCTTACCCAACATACTTCGTATTTATGTATACGAGATACATACGGGAAATCTTGTACTTTCTAAACAAAAGTACCGTGAGTTAATAAGGACAATATTTCCAATCACTTTTGCTTTTTTTTTTCTTTACCTTGTGTATCCTTCGTACTAATATACCGGGAGAAATATCTGTTACTAACTCGAACTGTCGTTTCCATTTAGAAATTAGTACCTCGAGGTATTACGAGGTATTTGGAGGTATTACGCGATACACACACATGGTTAACAGTGTACATATACAAAAATTAAAAGAATATTTCTTGATAATAATAAGTGAGCAAAAATCAATGGACTATAATATTTTCCGATACAAAGTTTTTCATATATATATAATCATGTACAATCATATAAAGTCATGTATAAATATATACAATTATATATAATGCTAATTATGTCAGGAATTGTACATAATTATAAATACTTCTATATATATAATTTTACATGGTTATATATAATTATATATATATATATATATATATATATATATATATATATATATATACAGGTGAGTTTTAATCGCGCGCG